>NW_024962335.1:34118871-34175011 GCF_019238085.1 Lagopus leucura | reverse complement strand
GGAGGGGAGAGGAGGGGAGAGGAGAGTAATTCTATTTCTTATTATTGAATTTCAGAGTAACATAAAAATTAAAAGCTCCACAGAGGATTTCCCACCAGGAAAAAAACTGTAGCTGTGCTCATGCTTGTTCTGCCAATCTGTTCAATTTGTTTTAGAGTCAGAAGTAGCAATCTAGCAAGAGAGTCCCAGCTTTCTAGTCAATACCCATGACACTTAAGTAGTCACCCAGATATTCCTCCATGTCTTGCTCCTGGCTTTCTCCTAGAACCTAAGAGCACCTAATTTTTTACGTATATAACAATGTATCACAGGGCACATGGGAATGTTGGCAGACCTTCATCCTGTTCCTTGGTCACATGGGTAAAGAGCTATCTGATTTCTAGGTTTCACTCGTAATGAAATTAAACTCTGAGACCAAAGTGCTTAGGCAAACATGTTGCATCTAGTGAACAAGTCATTTTTCAGGATATGAATATGCTGAGATAAAATTTCCAGCATGCTAGCATTGCTGTCTTTATCTTTTATTGCAAGAACCCATCCCCTCAGTAGCTTTTAGTTTGCATAATTTTACACACACTCACACAGGGGTGCGTGTACAGCACAGTAGATAGTTCCACCCTGGCACACAACTGTTGTGCATATTTGGTCCACAGGTGTTTAGTTTTACATTGGTTCACCAGCTAGCTGCAGCCAGATCTGCCTGTTGTCCTTGAGCAGGGCAGGTGGGGGCAAGGAGCACGTGCATGCTGCATGAGTGTGCCACCAGCAGTTGTTGCCCCAAGGAGGGTAATTCTGCTATTAATCCTTCCCAACAGAGCTGTGCCAAATCTCCTGACCCCGCAGCGGTGCTGGGCAAGAGACACTTCTACAGGGACTATATCCAGCTCATCTGAAAGGTGAACATCTTGCAGACGCTGCGCACTCACAGCATAGCACCTGCTACAAGGTCCTCACTGCCCCACTGATTTATATGTGAGCACGAATCTCATTGACCAGGAGCTGAACTCCAGTAAAATCACTTTAAAGCCGCCTTTGTGACTATTGCAGTGAATTCAATTTTCTTTTTTTTCCCCACGCTTAGGCAAATGGGTCCAAAACAGCAAAACAAACTCTTTCCTCTCTTCTTTATCCCATGTAAAAACACAAAAAAGAAAGCATTGAAATGGATGACTGCCTTCTGTGTCAGTTTAATGGGCTTGTACTTGAGAAGAGCATACTGTGGTGATGGGCACTGAACATATGCATTGGAAAGAGCTCCTAAAGTCTGGGCATAAACTTGAGACTTGCAGAAACAATTTAAAAATTATTGGTATTTCTAGTGTACAGAAGTTCTATAATCTTCCTTAATACCTTCAGGTGGAACACTCACGTGTCAGATTTTTTCATTAAGAAAACTGTGATTTCATTTACAAAGATGGGAACTTTCAGTATGCTGGTTGGCATCACTGAACAAAAACAACAAATTATTAAGAGGTCTTAAAAAAGAATAATTCACAAATTATCATAATTGATTCATTAAGGGAGTTTTGAGTGAAGACAGTATGCATTTTGTCAGCTCTGGAAAGTCCATCTCTTCAGAGCCCAGCCATATTAATTTCTTCACAACCTTTGATTTGTAGATCCTCGGAACTGCAAAGGAGTCTGAATATTAATGCAAAATGTAGTCTATCAGTCTATCACTTTGAACAATTAATTTATGTCATCTACATACAGTGTAATGTATATATATACAAACACAAATAACACTTTTATTAGTACAGTCACTAGTGTGTGTGTCTCAGGTGTAACCTAGAGATGTGATTGCAGCACCTGAGCTAATTTTAAGCTAAATTTATGCACTTGTCAAAGAACCGGTGTCTCCGACGTTCTCAGTGCTTCCTGAATCCTGAGCTGCTGCTCCACTTGCAGCGGTGAGTGGAACAGCCTTGCGGTAGTACAGTATCTCAGACACAGTGTGGAAGTCCTGGTTAGAATCAAGCTTGCCTATCCTCTCATAAGCAGATCCATATCTGGAGAAGCTGACAGAAATATAGCTCTGGTGTTTTGGCCTTTCCTCAGCTCCTCTGGGGATTTGTTTCCTAAGTTTGCCATGTAGCAAGTAATATAGTGAGCTGATCAGAGACTGGACAGAATTGCCTCACTCATCTGAGTCCCAGTTCCAGGCCCAATAACTTGTCTGGGTGATTGGTTTGTGCAGCTTTGAGCATTGATTATAGCATAACAACAGAGCAAAGAAGTGCAAAGGAAACTACACCATTCTATATCATCCCAAATCTTTCACTAGCCATAGTTATCAGGATATTACGTTAGTGTGCATATTAGATGCTTGGCTTACTTTGGCACTTTCAAAGAGAAAAGCTGCCAAAACACTTTCAAGAATTTGGCCTTGAGAAAAAGCAAACATGAAGTCAGTTGGCAGTCAGAAGATGTACCCATGCCTCCTGAGTCTCAGGGTAAAGGCTTAGCCATGAAGCTGCTCTTCTGCACAAGGTCTGTTGGCAGTAGACAGCTTTTGTTTTCAACAGATGATAAATGCACTCAGAAATAGAGTTTTGGAGAAATTAAAACAGTTCATGAACTCAGTTAAATACAGGAATGTGTTGCAGCAAAATACAGCGAAGGAGAGTATTGAAAACATTAAAAAAAAAAAAATTGCACTTTTAGAAGTGGAAAACTATTGATTATAGAAAGTTTAAATGTTTTGTATCATTAACTCTAAAATAAAATTTGCTTTTACTCCAAGATGGCCTTTAAACAATTCAAGATAAATTTTGTTAAAAATAAAGAAAAAAAAAAAACTTTAAAGCATTTCCAAAGCAAGATGACATCATTCCAATTAACCCATAAGATCATTTTAAAGTTTACCCATTTCATTATAAAATGCAGAAAAATTAAATACCTTGCCAATTGTGCTTTCCACCTCAGGTCACTTCCTGTGAGATATCTGTAGATTTTGCTGGGATTTTTTCACGACCCTTATCCCCTCTCTGGCACCACTTCCCTCATAAATCTAGACCTCACTCATCACCCTGTTGGCTGAAGCACGCTATCAGCTCTCCAGTGCTGCCATTCAGTTTATTCAGCTATGCATTTAAAGCAGAGCAAGCTGCCAGTTTGCTGCTACTCCAAGTTGGAGTTCTTTGAAGATATCAGACGGAGACTGACTGAGTCAACTCCTCAGGGATGCTGCATCAGGCTTAGCTGATGAGCTTCTAGGATTTTCAGGTGAGGCTGCCCTTGGAAAAGAAAAACAAAAAGGAGAAGGAAAGAGAGAAGGATTGGGAGAAAGAGAGAGAGAAGGGAAAAGAAAGAAAGAATGAAGGCAAAATGAAGCAAGAAAGCAAGAGAGAAATTTGGATCATAACAGAGTAAACTCAAATTGGAACACTTCAGAATTAATTAATTCCTGGAAAACAAAGAGAGAAAGAGGGAAAGGGAAGGGAAGGGAAGGGAAGGGAAGGGAAGGGAAGGGAAGGGAAATAGATGTAGTGGGAGATTCATTGTTGGAAACTGTACAAGACAGTCAGCCCCGGTCATGATGACTGTGCACACATCATACTGCAGGCTGATTACCTGACGTAAAAGGTGTTTCCCATAGACAGACACTGGGGCCAGCAGTTCTCAGCTGAAAAATTCCCCCTTTAAACACACATTTTTTTTGCTTTTGGTTCAGAAGTTTCTCTGTGGCAGGAGTGCATCCAGTCTTAGCTCCTGCAGCTGGCACTTACAGATCTGCCCTTGTTGGCAAGCAGTGTTCAGAAAGAAAGGTATCCTACATGTAGGAAAATCAATTCCCTGTGGCCGTTGCAGGGAAAGTGCTCCAAAAGTCCCAGTAAGAAATGCTGGTGACAAGATGGAGGCTCTGGGGAAGCAGTGCAGGGAATGAAACATCAGGACTGTGCGTATCCTGGTGCCCCCTGATACAAAGCCAATAAACAGCTGTCTTGTGTCACAAATGGATCTTTCAAGCTGTTTGGCTTCCTTCCCAGATATAGAGAAGAGTTTCAAGAAAAAGCAGAGCTAGCTCTGACAGAAACAACAAGGCACAAAACCTGTTGTTTAGCTACCAGTGAACCTAGTAGAATTACAGTATTTACAGAAATTTGGTCATGAATTTGGTTATCTGCAGTGGAGAAGACAGTAAGTCCATCATGGATTTGTTTCCCTTTTCTGTAGAGAAACAGAGAGGTCTTTGGATCAGCAACTACCACCTGTCATTAGGACCCAGCCTACAGTATTTCTACATGTTGCAAGCTTGTGAGATGCACTAAAGAGCATTTTTCATTACATTTAATTCAGCTGTGGTATATCTGGAGCGTACTGAGTTGCAAGGGCCAAGGCTTCAAGAATGCCTAGAATGTAGTTTGCAAAATATGTGATGCAGCACTCTAATACATAACCATAAAACAGCTAAGGTTGGCAGGACCTCTGGATCAACCCCTGTCAAAGCAGAGCTACAAAGAGCAAGTTGCCCAGGCCCATGTTCAGGCAGCTTCTAGGGGGCACGTAGAGAGATTCCACAACCTCTGCAGGAAAACTGTGCAAGTGCTCCATCACATGCACAGTACAGAAGTTCTTCCTGGTGTTCAGAAGGAACCTCCTGTGTACAACTTTGTGTCTACTGCCTCTGGTCCCTGCACTGAGCACCCTTGAAATGAGCCTCACTCCATCCAGTTTGCACCCTGCCTTCACATAATTGTCCACATTGATGAAATCTCCCTGAGCCTTCTCATCTCCATGATAAGCAGCTCCAGTTTTTCAATCCTTTCCTTCTAGATAAGATGCCCCAGTCTCTTAATCATCCATTTTTTTTTTTTGTTAATTCAGAGTTGTGGAGGGGATTTAATGAGGATCTTTATGCATAGAACATGTCAGCTGATGTATGAATCAGCCATACCTATCACAAGAAAAACAAGATTCAAAGAGAATAGCAGGGAGGGTCTGCTCCTTCTTCATCTATTTAAACTTAGACAAGAGTCAAAACACTCACACAGCTGTGCTTTTTCTCATGTCCTACCATGGCTAAGTGTAATCACACCCACGTACACCTGTGTACAATAGCTTTCCTTCCCATCGTGTCTTCTGTACCAGGATGATTGTTGGCCTATATGAAAATTTAGTCAATGGCTAGAGTTAGAATATGGTCTGTATGGATATGACAGGGTTAACAGCCCTATGTCATTACAACTGTGTTGCCTGACAACTGGTGGGACTCCAGACTCAGGAGTTCTACAACAACATTCTTTCTCTTTTTGTCTGTGGCACTCCCTTTCTGATGGCAGAAAACCCACTTGTCACATGTCTCCTGATACTGCATCTCTCACACAGATTTGGAAGTCTGACTGCTCCTTTGGTTCTCTTCTTGGAGTAGCTGCAGCTGAGACAGACACAAAACCCCAGGGTGGCAGAAATTTTGCCATGTTGCACTTCTTGCCAAGCTATCAAATTCCAGTCCTTGCTGTTGTAGACATTGGCAAGAATCCCTATACCAATGCTTGCCAGAGGCTTCTGAATGGTAGTCACAGAATGAGGATGTCCCTCAAGATCAGTAGATATGTGATCCAAAAAGCCAACTCAGATAAAACTTATCAATTTCTCTGCTGCAGATGTACATGCCAGCAATGAGAGCACAGACTCCTTCCTCTCCCAGCAGGTCTAGAAGTGCAGCCCAAACTTAGCAGCCTCTCTCCTTTGGCAGACATTTCCAGTTTGTATGCTTGAGAGGCACAGGAAGTGTGGAGGAACTTGTTACTGGTGATTGTGGTTTTTCAGTGCAATGTAGAGAATGTCTCTATGAAAATATCTGTTGGAGCTCATTTGCTTTGAAGAGTCAGCTCTCAGATGTCCTTTGATTCAAAAAGTATTAAGAATAGATACAGGTTTTGGAAATAAGGCTCTAGGCTTTTTATAGTAATGTTAACTTCCAGCTACCAGTATAATTAACTACAGAATGGAAAAGCTACTAACATTCAATGCTATCAGTTAAAATCCAGAAAGAAACTTTTGTTTATTGAAAAAGTATTTGCCCTCCAAAGGGTCTTTTCTCTTGAGACTCCTGAAGTTCTTAAAGTACAGCTATAAGTCATTCTCACTGGGTCTGACAAGTGAAATAATCATGGACCATAAATACCTTTGATTTGATATTTTTTTTCAAGCTTTGATAGATCTTTGGGCGATTTACATGTTCATGAACAAAGACTGGCAACTTAAAGACCAATATGTCACCCAGCCTGGAAAAAAGCTTGTCTTTCTATGACTACAGTGTGAAGATCCTTGTTGTTTGAAAGAAGCATTGTAAAATAGCATGTCCTCCTTTGAGACTTGTAGAAAGCCTAGCAAACTGTATAGACTAAGGTAAGAATATTCTGCACTTGAAAATCAGTTTTGCATTTTCTATGAATGCCCTGGTTCCAGAAATAAATAAGTCTCAGATTCTGCAGGTAATGTTTTTTTATTTTTTTCCTGCATATGATATGGAGAGGGAGAGTTGATTCCATGCACCAGCATTCCATGACAGCTAGAAAGAAAACAGTGAGTGCAATGGTCCACCACAGAAGTTCTCAAGAAATAGACAAATGTAAATGATGTCTGAAAGGCAGATATCGAGAATGGCTGAATACAAATCAATATCCCTGAATGTAAGGGAGTTTAAAAAATGATTCTTTTGGTATCATGATTTATTCATTAACCCCAAATTCAAGATGTACTCAAAGCTCAGCAGCAGACTTAGAAACAGAACTTGAGAGGCAAAAGCTGGGATTTGTATCATTTACCAAACTTCAGATACTGGCTTTTCTCTTTCCTCACCAGCCTCCCAAATCTTCTAACACAGAGTACAGATTTCAGCTCATTTCTCTCTAAAGTGTCTGATCTACCTCTTTCATCAGGCCTAAGTGGATGTAGCTGAAATGTATGTAAGTGCAGTGCATAGTCATTTACTATCACAGAGTTAGGCTAGTATTTAACTTTTAAGGAGAAACACAAAATAGAAAGCTCCAGGTTTATTATATAACCTCAAGTTGCATCTGCCCTTTCCCCTGTCTTTCATCCCTTCTATACCTTACCTGCATGGGAATGTATGGACGAAGTCTGTCAGTGCAGCATCCCCATTAACACTCGGCCTTAATATTTAAAAGGGAAGTGTGTCCTAAATTTTGAATTATACTGTCTAATGTCTTCTGAAAACACACATAACCTCTAACACTTTATTTATTCACTGAGCCCTTGGCAGGATTTTTGCACCTTCATTCCACTCTGACTGGGTGTTCTGCAAAACACATTAAAACTTAAAGGCTTCTGAAGAGTCTTTCTTCAATTTAATTTTATTTTTTTAATATTTAAATAAAGGAGCATTTACACACCTCGACAAGTCATAAAATAAGAGAATAGAAGCAGGATTCTGGGTATTGTATTTGGGTTACTACAGAAGGTGGATTCTATTACTGAATTTTTACATCTAAAAATAAGTGTTTTTTTATAGTTAGAGGCAAAGAGGCATTTCTGAGTAGCTGTTCTTTTTTTTTTTATTTCTCTGCATATGGTGTCCTCCAGGTGTACAGTTCTGAAGGTTCATATTTGGAAGCAGTAAACAGCAAAGACAAGAAATAATGCTTGTATACATTTCATAGATGTTTTCCAAACATTGTCATGGCCCTTGGGAAGCCATACTGTTTGATGCTGCATATCCACTATTCTAATGAACTTTCTCTGAAGAAATTGCTACTTTTATGGCTCTAGTTTTATCATCAGTATTTCTTACCCAGGTTGATATGTTAACATAGGATATCATTTGTCTTTATTTGGCATCTATTAACAGATACACAGAGAAGTTCATATAGTACATATATATGCTATCTACCATTACAGTCAAATATATACATGTTTATCTGTGTGCATGTGTGCGCATTAAGCATATATGCATAAGATATAAAAAAGCATAAAATAGGACTCAGGCTGGCAAGAATTTATTTCACAGTTGATCAAGTTTGATATAACTCAAGCTTGAGGTGTAGTATCCACTGCATTTTCAGGAAGGTAATCTCCTGTAACACTGCATTGTTCTCTCCCAAAAAATAAACACCTGGATAGCAGTTCTGCTTCAGGGTGTCTCACACAATACAAGTTCAGTATAGTTTTCTTCAGTAATCTCACTAAGTCATACTTGTGCTTGGATAACAAAAGTTTTACCAGGTGTCTAAAGAATTTACCTGTTTTCCTTTCTCTAAAGGATCCTCATTCTAGGCAGTCTCTAGAACCTTTTATTTTTTCAGTACAGTGCTAATGGGTTCTGAGATCCTGATAGTTTGATCTGTATAACAGGGAAATTGTGCAGTTCAGCTTAAGTGCAGACTAAAGAGAAAAGTACTCAGATTGAGCTTTTTTAATTGATCCCTTGAGCATTTCTCACACAAATCTGGAAGGTGAGGCTCTCTGACAGAAGTTGAATAAGAATAATCCTCTTCCTTCTGGATATCTGAATTATCCAGTGAAGAGACCAGTCAATTAAATTTTAGGAATGGAGCCATAATGTTATGAACCATAAAGTCCATAAGGTTCAGAAATATGAAAGTGTCTTTTCTTCCAGCTTTGCTTTAACAACTCATCAATTATTCCTTCTCCCTATGTAGGTAATAACTGGATTTTCCTGGCGTTTGAATTTACTTACTTATTTACAAAACAAAAAACAATTAAGATGGTAGAAAACCATCTTCTTCCAACAACTGTTCCAATCTGAAGAGATTAATGCCTCTGACTAATTTTCATCATTCCAATTGCCATAAGTCTATGACCATCCATGTATGTGGCTATGCTGTTCAGATGAACACTTTCCAGCTAGCTGAAGATTGAGAAAAATACACGCTGTAGTGGGGCAGTAATGAAGAGTTAGGGAAATGCGAAATCTAATACTCTGCATCCAAAAGAAGATGAGTTGCCACAGTATACCTGAGTCTTTTGCTCTTTTCTTCCACTAAATAGCTTCCAGTTTCTTTGGTCTGCCAGAAAACAGTTGAGCAGTAGACGCCAACGTGTATTTTCATTTTCACTAGCCTACTAGGAAGAATTGAAACTCCTAGTAGTAATGCTTTCAAGTAATCAGTTGATGGACTAGGCAAGCTGGCGTAAGAGATCTAAGATGGTATTATGACTGAAGATTGGGCAAGTAGAAAGGCCTGTAGGGACTAAAGAGTTCTGCTCCTGGAACTGGCTCTGCCATTGGTTGTAAACTGGGTTCTGCATGCCATGTTCATGTGTAAGAAGGGCTGGTGTCTGTCCCATGCACTTTACCACTTTGCAGTCATCTTAAGTAGTTTATGCTGAACAGCCTTCTTTATACCTTAACTTCAGTAGAGAAGGCCAATTCTATGCTTGTTCAAGGGTCTCATCCCTTAAGAAACACTATTAAAAAAAAAAAAAAGTTATGCAGTGCGCTCAGACCTATATCCAAATATTTGTGCACTCAGACCAAATATCCAAATATTTGTTCTTTGAATGCATTCTCATGAGCCAGAAATGAACTTCCCCAAATACATGACTAATAGCAGTCTATGTGGGTGTGGATTTGCTGTGGTCAGACACATGCACGCCCACAAGCTCACACATTCATACAAACACACAAGTCTGGTAATTGTTTGCATGTTTAGTTGTAGAATTTTTGGCATCTGGATGTTCTGCTAATTTTTTTAACTGCAGATACATTTGGGTCAGATTAACAGAGGCAGCCAAGGAGCCATATCAATTTCTCAGCCCTACAACATCTGGTTTTACATTTACTTGGAGCAGAAATGAAAAAGATTTGCAGGCTTCTGTTTAGTGAACATCCAACATAAAATCGTATTACCAGCAACCCTACAGATAACCTAATAGGGACATCCTAGGTCAAGCGACAGATGGGTTACTAGAGCTATCTCAGAGAAGTTCCAGAGTGCTGGGGAGTTAATCCAGAAAGTAGCCATTTCTTGTTAGCCTCTCATTTTCTTGGAAATTAAATTCACTTACAAACATGTAAATGTTCTCTATTCATATTGCAAAATGAGTAATTTGTAAAATGGCTGAAATTTTCAGTCATTTGCAAAATTTTATAAAATTACTGTTTCATTAATTTCTGAAAAAAATTGCATAATTTTTCTACATACATATTTCTTCAGAACCATACAGTCACTTACATCAGTCATTTCAAAAAATGAATGCATATCTTGCTTTATAACTGTGAAATACGCTATGCAACCTTTCGAACTCTTAGGAGGGGTACTAGGTAGTTATTATGGATACTTCAACAGCACAGTTCAGAGTATTGCAGTTACTGGAAAACATAATTTTTTCTCTGAATTCTTATCCATAAGCATAGGCAATACTTCCCTTTTTGTATTTAGTGTACAGCAATTTCCTGGGCCAACCTATAGTGTATGGCATCCCATCAAAATACCTTGTGGTGTTGTAGAGCTTGGAACCCTGAGGACACTGGAAATGAAAGTTACACGCTGCATGAATGTATCCAATCATCCCAGTGCCCCCATTTGTCTTAGGCCCAAGCTCTCTTCTTAAGAGAAGAGAAAGCTGTTACCCTATTTACAAATTCAGTGGAATGGCCTCTCATAGGTAATTCTGATGCTCCTAGCAGTACTAGACTGTAATGCCACGTCTCATAAGAAGATTCTGTCTGCAATTCTAGCCATTTAATAAATGTTCATAGCCTGCTAGATGTAATGTGGTTGTGCCTAGGATAACTTCTAGCATGTCGAGTGATAATAGAAACACTTCTGATGCCTCAGGTTGCCCGTGATTCTAGGCAGTCACAGAGCCCTGAATCTTGTAGTCACAGATTTCATAGTATGATTACACCTTTATTTATGTGCGTGTGCATTAATGTATACATACTGTTTTCACAATCACCCAGATTACAAGCCTGAGCAGAAGTCTGTCCTGGCCAAGTACAGACTAAGCAAATCTCCCTTACTGCCAATTAAATAGGCAACTGAAGTAATTTCATATCTGAGATATTTAGTCCAGCTAGTAATATTTTCATCCCAACTATGCTGTGCCTGTGCTTTTTTAAATTCTTTATGGTGCTCAGGGGAAGAGGAGGTGGGGAAATTATTTTACACATTCTAAGCAACCATAATTATTAGCAGTCATTCTATTCAGTGTGAGTTTTCAGCACGATGTTGGAGTTACAGTGTTTTTTTCTTCTGTGGGTTTCGCCTCTAAAAAATTAAAGTTGTCTAAAGTTGTATATATGTGTCAGTTTGAGAAAGGGAAAACCCTTATCTTTAAAGGACAATGTAAATGTATTGCAAATTGCTTCATATTTTGAGATTCAAATCACCTTTGAGTTTACCTTGCAAACTTGGGTCGAAGTTAACTGCAGTCCTGATGGACATTAATTTCCCTTTCACCTCTCAAAGTAAGGGTCTCACAGTGACTCAGTAGTGTTGAGGGTGTTGGAGTCCCCTTTTTTTGCCCCACAGAACAACCCTCCCACACCAACCAATCATAGGTAGATGAACATTGCTCTCTGCATTTCTTCAGGCACACAAGGACACTATTTCAGACCCATATATTTGTGCTGAATTACAGGCTCTGGATGATCCTTCCTAAGTACTAACACGCCTTTGTACAGCCCCAAACTGGACAGTTCGAAGACCAGATACTTGGTGCTGTACTGAACACTTGAAGGTGGTGGCATTTTCTTAAGGACTTGATTTGATTCATATGGGCATGTGTAGTTTGTCCATCAGTTTCAGTGGGATTTTGATCAGTGTTAGAAAGGTGAAAAAAATGTCATAATCTGGAAATTGACATTAACATCCAGGTTGTGAAAATATTTCCATATATAATATGCTTCAGACATGTCACCTCTCTCAGCTGCATTTATCTTAGTAGGCAGTTTCATACTTTGCCACATAAACACATGGAGTAATGTGGCTCTCAAGATGTTAAACAGAAATTGTTTACATTTTTACTTTTAATTGCTTTCAAAAGTTAAAAAAAAATCAATTGTGCATTGAGTTTTTCTTAAGTTTGGAAGTGAAGAATTCACCCTTTGTTTCTTCAACACCATGTAGGCATCAAAACAGAACAGTTCACAAGTCATACATATATATATATAATTACATCTACCTATCTATCTCCTTTTCTTCCCACAAAAAAAAAAAAAAAAAAAAAAAAAAAAAAAAAATAGGAAAAAACAGTCTATTTGTGACAGGAGACACATTAGGCTCTCTGTGGCAGTAGAAGACCATCAGTTGAAATTATTGTTCCTATTGAAACAACTGGAAATTTTTTTATTTAAATTTCCTTAGCTCTGTATCTGTCAGTGTTGTCCCACTGTGAGTATCAGGCCTGTCACAGAGATAGTGAAATGAGAGAAGACTGAAATGAGAAAGATGCCATATGTTATTTGAGTAGAGTAGCTTATTGTTTTACAACAGTTAAAATGAGTTATGATGGGCTTTTCCCTGATGTTATTTAAAGAAGAAACAGCATTCATTAGAGACAAGCTTTTGCCAACATACACTGTCTAAACCATTAAAAAGTCACATGATTTTATTTCCATTTAGCATGTTTTTTCAAAGCCAAGGGCATTGTAACAACAAAGCACATAGTTCAGAATAATTGTCTTAGCATTCTTTGCAACTTGGTGCACTCTTAAATAAGCACTGACAGATATTACAAGTAGTTGTCAAAAAGAGGAAGTTAGTTCAACACCCAAGAATAAATATCTTATATTTTAACAACATAAAGGAGTCAGAGGCAAACACAGTACTCTGTTTCTCATACATACTTTCTTAATGGAATCATTGAAGGATTGCAGTAGTCACATAGTTAAAGGTTTATCTTCTGACACAATGGATAATATATATGAATAGTCCAGCAGATAGGTTTACTAATTAAGGGGTATAATGAAGGGGGATCCTCAGTAACTCCAACTTGGAACAGCAATTTTTTATGTATGGACCAAAGCAATGCCTTGAGTCTGTAAAGACATTAGGTTCCTGAACATCCATGACTGGTAGAGAAAGAGATCCTTGGAGTCCATTGATACTTGCAACATTGGCACTTTCATATTTTTATTTCATTTCAGGCAGACTTGAGCTTCAACAGGCAGCCCAAGTACAGTCAGGCATTTTCCATAGTATAAACATTTTCTTCTGTCAGTTTGTCTGGTTTTCTGTTCTTCTCTGTGTTACACAAAAGATATATGGATAAAATTCATCCTTAATACAAGAAACCTATAAAGCAAAAATGTTAATAAGACATGTTCTCTGTGAGCAGTGGCAACAAAAGCCATTAATTTAGGTTTATTTCGCATTTTATGGATGGCAGAGTTCTCTGTTGCTACAAAATTATTCAAGGTAGGAAAACTATAATGGCTGTGAAGAATTTCATATAGCAGGGTAATAAAATAGTAGAATGAGTTCAGTGTAGGTGAATGCAGTACAGAAGGAGAGAAAACACTAAGAATCCTTTCCTGAAATTCTCTGTGAAAGCCAACTGAGCCCAACAGTGAAAAAGTTATTTGGGAATTATGGGAGAAAAAATGTAAAGCAAAGAGAAAATACATTCCAATACATTGCAGAATAAATCCCTACTGTCCCCATATCGTGGATCTTGCATACAGTTCTCAATACTCCATTTCAAAAAGATTATGGTAGATCTAAAAAGTAAGTACACATAGGGACCAGAATGATCAAAAGTACAGGAGGTTTCTGTGCAAGAAGTTGAGTAGTGTCGCACTCTTTAGTCTGGAGAGGAAACAATGGGGAGGGCCCATCAGATCAAGCATAACCTACAGAAAAAGAAGTAGTGGCTTTTCCATACTTCTAATTATACACGAGAACAGCAGTTATCAACTTTATCAAAAGAAATACCTTGTCTGTGATTGATGATGCTTTAGATATATGCAAACAGGTTCAAAGCAGTAAAGAAGATTAATTAACAAAAGCAAGGTCCATCAAGTGCTCTGACAATGTGGATAAAACCTTTGGCCAGCTTGCTAAGAAATACAATGCAGAAAGCAAACTCTCTTTAACAGACTATTCTGGGATGCTATCAAATAAAGGATGTAGGTATAGATAGACCTAGGATATTCCTACATGTAACAATGCACTGTTGTATTTTCTTTCTCAGATTCAAAACTTATCTCCTGAGAGCACTGCTTCATTATATACTTCTTAAAGGTTTATCAAATAAAAGTTACCAAAATCATAACTATAAAATAGTAATTTCTCTCTCATAATTAATCTTCTGGCCTAGCAATAAATTTGATTTAGTTATATTGGTCAGACTGGCAGCCTCTAATAATGGCCAGTGCTAGAGAGGGAGACACCAAATTTAAAGAACCACTAAGAGAAGGATAGTTTTTATGATTAAAACAAGATTTGGCATTAAGGGAGCTAGGGCCATGACATAGTCTTTCCAGCTGAACTTGGAAAAGGCTCTAAACAACTTTTAATTTTTGATTTCCTATTGATAATAAGAGTGGTCATGTTTCCTTTCACCCTTCACTAATATTGGCTTTGTAAAACATTTAGGACAAGTAAGTGTTTCCTTTGTCGTTATCAACATGTTTATTGAACATTGTTTAATACTCTAAGGAAAACACAAATGCCATGGCTTTCTATTTCATTTAGCAGTCAGCATTACACAGTAGAGGACAGCATTACGCAGACTGACTAGAAAATAATAAGATATGGAAAAAAACTGAGAACATTTTGGTTTTTTATCTACTCCAGAAAATTCCTTATGAAGTCTTACATTCATATAGAAATAAAGTTTCAATATATTTTCAAAGCAAAGTGAAGTATCTGGAAAAACAGGAATAACCCTCCATGCAACACACCTTTTGGGGAAAAAAAAAAGAGTGAACACAGATAAAGCCAAAAGGTGAGAAAGGATAGGAGGCACAGATCAGCTCAGAAAAACATTGACTGACAGCTTGAAACTGCGTACTGGGATTCAGTTGCAATATCATTACACGTTTCTTTGATTTTAGAGCCCACACTAGGAAAGACTGTAACTTATTTCTAGGCAATCCCCCCAGCCAGTCCTAGTGCTAGACAAGGCAACTATCAACAAGCAACTGGTTCCACCACTTGCTTTTCTTTCACTTCTTCTAGCCCTTCTGTAACCAGTTACAGATGCACAGGCAGCGTGCGTATTCACTTCTTCACAGATATTAACTGATCTGTGAAAATGGTCCTGTTCATTTGAGCTGGGCTTTGCTTTATGTATCATATAATCATAGAATAATAGAATAACTAAGGATGGAAAAGACCTCCTGGATCATCCAATCCAACTGTCCACCTACCACCAATATTTCCCCCTTAAACTATGTCACTTTCTATAACATCAACGTTTCTTGAACACTTCCAGGGACAGTGACTCAATCACCTTCCTGGGCAGCCCATTCCAGCACCCAACCATGATTTCAGCAAACAAATTTTCCCAAGTATTCCAACCTGAACCACACCTGATGTAACTTGAGGCCTTTCCATCTAGTCTTATTGCTAATGCCCGCCTCAACTTCCTTTCAGGTAGTTGTAGAGAGCAATGAAGTCTCCCCTAAGCTGTCTCTTCTCCAGACTAAACAATCCCAGTCTCCTCAGCCACTCCTTGCAAGACTTATGCTGCAGACCCCTCATTATGGAGTGGTTTTATCACTTTCATTTAAACTACCTGAAATACTGAAGGTGCTTAACTCTAGCTCTAACTTGTGGCTACTTTGCAGACTCCTGTTACCACAGCTTTCTAGAACAAAGGTGGCAACTGGTACCTATGTGAGGCTTAAAAAATAAGAAACTAAAGTTAAGTGGAACTAAATGTAATAAAAGTAGTGACATTCCTTTTTTTTTTTTTTTTTTTTTTCTGCATTGAAAATGATTTACCAAAGTTAAAAAGTTTTGAAAGTCCCAAAACTATTGCCAGCTCTGGTCTGAATTTGTAGAAATAATGTTGTTTGAAATCAGTTAAAAGATAGAGAACAGCTGTAGATTTATTTAAAAAAAAAAAAAAAAAAAGTAAAGCTTCTGCAATAAATAGCTTAATGTATTGAGTAGTCCTTAGTAGTCCTTAGTAGACAAGAAAAATTGATAGGGAAGGATGAAGCTTTTCTGTCTTGCATGATCAACTGCAAAAATGTTATTTTCACTGCATTCATATTACTTTTGTCTTAAGATGGTAATATATCTATTACAAGGCCAGAACTACCTAGTTTTATTTCTCAAAGACTCTCAGGCAGAAGAAAAGCCTTGTGCTTTCATTGTCAAGTGCAGGGTGATGTTTGGTCAATATCCTCCTATGGCAAGTGTATGGCTATAGTACTGCCATCAACCATGTGTATGCCAGCAAGTGTCTGTGAGCCCAAAGCTTGTGAAATCAGAGCCAAACCAACTACACACAGTAGTTTCATAGAATTGTCTGGGAGCCATTTTCTGGGTGCCCAGCAGTCAACCTTATAGTCTCAATCAGCAAGAGTGTTTGTGGCAGTAAATTAGCTATCGAAAAGCAGTTTTGGGATTTTGAAAACATGGCCTCTTTGACTTCACAGAGAACATACTAAACAGCAAAATGCCTAGTCACTGTGTGAAGGAGTTCCTCAAGTTTGGACCACAAAAACCCTCAGGACCTCCTTTTAAAATTCAGTAAAAAATAGCATGAAAGTTCCTGTTTTCATATTACACTGAGTTTTAGATTAAAAACAAAACAAGAGAAGTGTCACAAAAGGAGAGTCTCGGCACCACAGGAGGGGGTGCCTTGGGATTCATTATCTTCCATTTGATGTTGCATAGAACTACAGACTGAATAAAAGCATGTGGGAACAAAACCCCTGCAAATTTGAGCCCTTCTAAACCAAATCCGCCTTAGGCTTTTGACTGTTTTTGAGTTTCCAGGTGTGACTGAAACCCTTACACAAAACAAAACAGAATAGAGGGAAGAATGCCTGTGCTCTTCCATTCAATGCAGGGAAGGAGTTGTCGGTTGCTTGAAGTCAGAAGCATATGTATTGTAACAAAGAACATAAACTACATATTTTTTAAAGGCTTCCTACATTAGTTTAGTCCATCCTTAAATATGAACCGAGAGTTTATGTACCGAGAGCTTATGTTCCTTTGATTCCTTTGATTCCTATGTTGGAAAGGTTTTCTGCCAAGTCAGATTTGAAAAGGCACAAAACAAGACTCCTGCATCATTTTTATAGATTGTGCTAAGTTCATATCAGGCAAATGTGTAAATCTAGCACTTGGCTTGGTACCCTGTACTTTGAATGAACCACGTGCCATAGATGTGTTCAAGTGAAAATACTATGTTGATTTTGGACACTTTATACTTATATTGATGCATTTTGGCCTGTGTGGGCTGAAAGAGAACGCAATGACCTGAACAGCCAAGCCTGAATCTCAGTTAAAACATTTACACAGCTGAGACCAGGAATCTCTCCTGTGCATAGAAACTGTGAAATGCTTCCCAGTGTATTGCTGCCTGAAAGTGCAGCATGAGGGAAGACTGGTTATGAAATTACATTTAGAAAGAACAGAGAGACATTTCAATTGCTATCACTGGAGCCCCATTTTTACTTCCTCCCTTTGCTGAAATTGTCATCCATAATAGGAGAGCAAAAAATGATAATAAAACATTGTGAATAAAGCACTAAGTTTTGAATATAGTGACACAGTTGCTTCAGTAATTAATATTTTTGACAGAAGAGTTTTGTATGTGTGTGTGTTTATACACACTTATCTATGTATGTACATATGTACATGTACTCATAGAGACACACAAACTGTGATGATAAATATTAGGTCAGTGCTCTTCAAACTATCCCCTAGAAATGAGTCTACAGGAAGACAGAACTTCTCAGCAGACATCTCCTGGGCCTCATGCAGCATTTGGTAAGCCTGACATGTTTTGGCAAAATGAAATGGGAACCCAAATGCTCACACAAATACTGGGACAATGCATGTTCTCTGCAGCACCCTCAGAGAGACTGCAGGAGGTATTAGGACAGCTCTTTACTCTTAGTTGGCTTAGATTCCATGGAAACGTGAACTTTCAAGACTTTCAGTTCTGTGGAAGGCCAACACCGTTTGCAGAGGAAAAGAATCCCAGAGATAAAAGAAGTCATCGCCAGGCCTCCAGCTGGGCATAGAGCTATTGGCCACAACCCTCTGTCTGCAATTATTTTCTTGTCCACTTAATAGTCCGCACTTGAAAACCATATCTGTCCAATTTAGAGATAAGGATGGGATGCAAGACCATTACGAAGTCCTTGCAGAAGTCCAAGTGGACTACATCAGTTGCTCTTCCTTTGTCCGCCAATGCTGTCACTCTATCATAGAAGGCCACCAGATTGGTGACTGGATTGATATTTGAAAAGTCAGCCTTTTTTTTTCTCTTGCAATGTTTTATCCCTAACAAAATACTAACTTCTGAGGTAACACCAATTCAAAGTACCAGCTACAAAGTCATTAGTATTACTTCCTAAAATAAACATGAAGATCTTCCACTCAGGTGTCAGTGAGACTCAGCCTTTCTTAGCTTGTGAGCTTCT
Source organism: Lagopus leucura (assembly GCF_019238085.1). NCBI lineage: Eukaryota > Metazoa > Chordata > Aves > Galliformes > Phasianidae > Lagopus > Lagopus leucura. The sequence continues at coordinate 34,156,464 of NW_024962335.1, read as the reverse complement.
GTAGCAGAGCTGCTGGAAGCCAAACAAAATGTTATCTTAGACATACTTTAAATCAGGGCAATTTACTGCCCTGTGCATTTTCATCTGTGTATTTTCATTTAGTGTATTGCATTACTTCAGATGTTTCTCCTCCAAATACAAAGAGGTACTTTGCAGACTTTCTTTCACTAATGTAAGTTTGAAGCAAAATGTACATTAAAAAAAAAAAAAAAGAAAAAGAAAAAGAAAGAAAAAAAAAGGGAAAAAGAAAGCAAAAGAAAGAAAAAAAGAAAGAAGTGATTGCTACTCAATATTCTACCTCTACTGGAAAATGGAAAGAAGAAAAGAAGACCTATCAGGAAAAGGTCATGCTGCTTCATAAGCTATTGTGCATCTTCAAAATTCAATGTGTTGAGAGATCTACTTTAGAGAACCAGTCAAGAAAATTGGGACAGAAGTATGTTAAAATACACTGTGTGATTTCCTAAGTTCAAACAGAATATAAGTGAGTCTTGGTTTGGGGTTTTTTGAAAATTTTGATGGAATCATAGAATCTTTAAGGTTGGAAAAGACGTCTAAAATCATTTAGTCCAACCCAGCAAGAAATTGATCATTACTGTATTTTGATACCACTATAGATGAAAAGTGTACAAAGTATGCTTTGGATACAGTGATATAATATTGCTACAGAATGTCAGAAGACAAATTCTTTAAATACGTGCAGCCAACTCTGATATTGCTCAGATTCTTCCTGTTTGCAACGGACTTTGAGTTAGTGCAGGGCTCAGAGTGGATATGGCTGTTACCTTCCTCTGTTTGTCAGATTTCCAACTATCTGCGGAGCTCCTGTTATGGAAGAAATGGTCATGGCTGATGAGTCAGCTCTTCTGCTATTGTGGCTGGTGGGATCAAAGGAGCAGAAAAGCTCCAGGAAGTTCACATGCTGTGAATGACACAACACAACGCAAAGGCTCCTCTCCTTAATATAGTGAACCACTAAAAATACATGAGTGTGATAACAACTCCAGCAAATAGCTGGCATACACAAATCTAAAAATATGGGTCCTATTCTCTTGCCAGAGGATACCAATAACGTCAGTGGGATCCCACTTATAGATAGTGGGAAGTCTAAAGGAGTTACTCACATCCTGCATGAATCCATATCTCTTTGAAATCCATAGCCATTCCTTCAGACCACTTTTTATTTACCAGTCTGTAACATTCAACTAGTTTATACTTTCCCATTCTCTTTTAACTCATGCTTTTCCTTAAGAGAAATCACTGGAGAGGGATTTAAGTTTTTAATAAATTAAACTTAAAAGCTTAGGACTCCATGGGTGTAAAACCCTAGGACCCTTCTAATTTCTCACCAGTGACCTTTATCTCTAAGCTCTGCTATTATTTAATTTAGGTTCAAGACTGTTTTTCACTGTGTTCTCTTTGCATAGAGATGTTTCAAGATTTCTTTGTTTGTTTGCTTGTTTAAAAAGCATCAAGAGGTTGGTCCTGAAACAGATGATGCTAAAGGAGTTTGGATTTTATCTAAATTTTTGTTGCCCAAAACCATCTTTTGTCTTCATTCTTACCAAATTCTAGGTTGTATATAAAATACTGCCTTACTTGTTTCAGTACTATATTGCCTCTTAGATTTCCCATGTTCAAGAACACAATATGTTTTTCCTTTACTTAGACTACTGCAATCCCAGATGGCAATACTGGTCTCTGTTCTCAAAGCTGAAAACCTGTGAATTTGCTTTCTATATTAAAAGCACTACACAAGAAGCTGGAAAATTTAATCACAAAAAATATATCCCGCATTTGGCATGTCAGTAGAATTTAGAAACTGTAGAACATTTTCACAGTTCTGAATGACACTGCTGTCATTCAGAAATAAATACTCTGTCTTTGCTTTACTCTAAGGAAGCATTCATGCACAGAGATCATTCTGTTGAGTTCAGCAGTCATTTCTGGCTATCACCAAGAAGCAACAGGACGTAATGAAACCACAAGAAGCCATTCAGTTAATGGTACATCATTTCATTGGGAAAAAAATTCCCCTTATAAATTATTGGAATGGTTTTAGTGTCCTAATGCATTTCTTCAACTCTATGTCCAGGTTATCTTTAATCACACATAGTTACATAACCTAAAATTTGAGGGATATGATTTGTTTTCATTAACGTTGACTCAGTTTCTGTCCAATAATAATTTTCAAGCAATTACTGCTGAATCAGTAAGGTTAGGTTGCCACATCATGAGTCAGGATGTCATTTATTGTCATGACAGCAGCAACAGCCCCTAAACCATAATTCTTTTATTACACCACATCTCTGTGTTTACTGTTACTATTTGGATATTGTACATATGTACATATGTCATATGTACATATGACAGTAGAATCTGCCTTGGTTTTTTTATATATAGCCAGAACTTTATGTTTCACTTATACTTTGGTGAATCTTCTGCTCAGTGTTTTCTATTGGACTGAAATGATAAGCAGTGTGTAGCAACTGACAAGGATGTGTACAATGCTGACAAAATTCTGGTAGTAATGAGTGAAGCTTTGTTTCTAGTGCTCTTATTTCTCTTTCTTTTTTAATGGAATATTGAAATAAATGTTTTCAAAAAGGATTTGAGAACTAGTCTCCCCATGTGGATGTGACTGAGACAGCTAACTTACATTGAAATAAATTCCACAAATACCAGGTCTGCTACTCATCAGCTTGTAATATGTCTTCATCCTTCATCAGAGTGACTGTATGCTCAATTAAAATATGAAATTAAAACTGGTCGAAACGGAGAAAGTATAATACGTCATTATAACCACTGAGGGCAGGTAAACTCATTAACATATGGCTATCATTAGGAGGTGGGAAAGAAAAGACAGTGGAACACACTAATACATCAATGTGGTAATAAAATGATACTGGTCTCAGTGAGCTGTGTGTTTGCTTATTTGAAGCGCATTCAGATGCCATCACAGGTCTTTGTGTTTTGCTCTTGCGCAGCTCTTCTATGGCTTAGCAAACCTTTGAACAAAATTCAGATTACATCTTTCCACTGTTCTTTGACCACTGTTGTAACATTAGATTCCTTTTTGTTTTAATTCTTATTTCTGAGAACTACTTGACATGTATCTTCTTGATCAGTTTTATTACGAGCAAAGCAGAATGCATATAAATACATAGACCTGTTTATTTCAAGATAATTTTTCTGCATTGCATCTAGTCAGTGATTTCGCTTAGAATTTAGAGAATGGAATAAAAACAGGGATAGGCACTCCTTGCATTCTAATGTAATTTGAGTAAAACAAAAGATAACTATGGGCTTTGTTATCTTAATTATTATATACAGACAATATAGAGCAAGGATGACAGTGCATGATTAAAGAAACTTTTACTTGTTTGCAAATTATGAAAGTAATTCCAGAAACTGGACATAATTTCAGTAATATTTTTTCCTATACACCTGTTCTAAGGACAATTTTGTTCAGACCATATACCATAATTGGATAAGAAAACATGCACAGATAATATTTATCTGTTATTATTCCACTAAAAGGACTAAAGCACATCTGATTTTTTTCTGATTACATACGCCTGATGGCATAAAACATTTTGATAATGCTTTTCCAGTGTTCACGACAGACAGTCCCATCCTCTAGGCTGTAACTCCCTTCGATTTCACGTGACATTTTTCCGTAATGATCAGGACCTGTGGTGTTGGTTCATCAGTTGCAACATATCCAGATAAGAAAAAACTGAATTAATGAAAAGTAGGGAATTATTTAATGGCACAGATTGCTGGCATACCAAATAAAAGCTAAGGTGTATGTAACCGCTGCTTTAAAAAAAAAAAAAAAAAAAAAAAAAAGAAAAGAAAAGATGGTAAAACAGAAAAATGAAAAGAAAAAAAAAATGAAAAAAAAAGAACAGCAAGAAAAAAGATGAGGAAAGAACGAAAAGAAGGTAGAAGAGAAAAGAGAAGGCGAAGGCACGGCGGGGAAGGTCAGGTAAGAAGGAAAAGGAAAAAGATGAAACAGGAGGGAGGAGAGGGGAGAAAAGGGGAGAGAAGACAAGGTGAGGAAGTCACGGGAAAAGACTCAAGGTTAGGAATTTAGACGGTTAGCTCACACGAATACACATTTTCAGTTCAGCAACAGTTTCAAGGTCATTGTAACTATGGACCAAGTTACTGAACGTACCTTCTCAGTGTTTTATGGAACTGAGTCCTCAAGGACTTCCTGTCCACATAGGAAGCCCTACAAATTAAGCAGAGTTTTAAGATGAGCTCCCTATACCTGGACATTTGTGTCCCAACATGCACCCGAAGACACCCCTTGTAATATCAGGTAGATATCACATGGGATGAAGGATGAGCCTGTTGGGAGACCACTGTAGCAGTGGTTCACAGATAATGGACCATTATGATAACCAAAGTTGGTAGCCTGGTGATCCAAAACTGAACCATGGAGCTTTCTTAAACAATTATGTACTATTTTGAACAAAAAGTTTGATGAAATAGGAACAGCACGGTATGCCAGAATTTTATAAGATGCCATTAACTCATCCAAGTAGTTGAAGTCCACTGCTTTGTGAAGAATATCTCCTGACTGAAAGTCTAGACATAAATAATTGGAACAAGCAAACCTCATCCCAGCACAAACTTTGTATCTCTGATGCTAGAGCAGTTTCTCAAAACTACAGTTTTGGATAACTTCTAAACAGAGGTCAAAGACCTAGTGGGAGGGAATCTGCCCAGGAAATATCATTCAATGAGTACAATGAAGCCAGATGGCATAACATACAGCTTCTATTCTGCTATAGAAATTTTATGCAGCACCCAGAAAATTGTTTAACTTTTTCAATAAAATGTTTTCTGTCCCAATGCTGGACAAAAAGTATCCAACCTCTGAGGCAATTTTAAGGTGGCTCTTAGCCACCAAATCTCCCAGTGTTTCTTTAGAGCATTTTCATTTTCTAAACAGCATAAAAGATGTGACTTATTGATTGTTAAACCTATTTCATAATTTCAGTAACCTCCAGGGGACTGATTAAATTTGAAATACTTTTGCCTATTTTAAAGGAAATCTAATCATGTTTTTAAGTCAGCCTTGGAACACATGATTCTTTATTAACCTAATAAGCCTCCATTATCCCATTCCCAAAGTACTATTCAAGCCCTGCATTTAGTGTGAAATACTGTGCACTGGTTAATTAGAGCATATTATCTTGCATGAAAATGCTGAATCTTATTCTGCAGAGTCAGTGCTTGGAGAATTTGTTAATACACCGCATGTACCCAGACTGGTTCTTATCTGAGCCCTGGCATGTGTTAGCAGTGCAATTACCCACTTGCAATTGCTGCCTGCTACTTGGCAAAGGGGAATGCTGAACAGAGGGTTATTTCACTAAAGATAGAAAGTGACTCATTTTGATTACTCAGTCATGTCCTTTCCTACTTATGCATGCACAATGGGAAAGTCTGATGGTACCAGAGAAAAGAGAATCAGCATGTGTTCAAGTCATTCACCATTTAGTTGCAACAAAACCAAAAATCCAACAATTATAACAAGAGGGAGTAATAAGACATTTTGCCATTGCACATTTAGAAGGCAAATCAGAATTTAAAGGGAAGTGACAAGTTAAAAGTGGCAAGAAGTAGAACATGTTAATAACTCAATTTTATTTTTGTTACCACAGTTGCATCAGCTTGGCTTTCTGGTCTTTTATTGTTGCAAAAAAGGAAGAATGTTTTCATTCAAATGACATATTGCTTTTAATTAGAGTAATATATTTTATATTAAAAATGTTTTTTATAAAATATAGTCTTCCTAATCTAGCCTAAGAGGTCTGACTAGACAGTGTGTCAGTATGTCAGTTAATATTTGTTTAGCCTTATGGTGACTTGGTAGCCCCAGTTCCGCATTTAGCCCACACCTATGGAGGTCTTGCAAGCCTCATAAACTTTCAGAGCTAGGCCTTACACACATATTCAGTAACACTTGAACAATTCTCATGTCCCATTTTCTAATTAAAATGACAAACTCAAAATTTTATAGCACTAAAAAGGCTATCCCTAAAAGGCCATGAATAAACTGTCTACCTCCACAATATCTATTGTAATTGACAGCTCATTCATTAAAACATTATTACGCATTTTCAATGTTCATTACTCCAGTGATGTGCCCTTAATCTAAAGCAATTTTATTTCAAAAAGTGGAGAACTCTTTCTATTAGATGTTTCCTTTCATCCCCATATTGTTTAGACTAAAGGTGTCAGTCATTTGAAATGCATGGGTATTTGCGGTCATAAATCTGACAGACTTCTGACAATGGCATATTATTGTAGTAAGAACATTTTTAAGGAACATTAAGATGATGCACATTGTTCTTTCCCACCACATAGCATACACAGTAGACAACTTAATCTGTAAAAGAATAATTAATCTCTGTACCCTTCGTGATTTTAAAATAAAGCCATTTTTTTCAGCTCTTGTGACGTCAGTAGTAGCACATTAAGCAAAACAAATGCAGTTTCAAAACCATAAAGTAAAACCCAAGACATTTCTGAATTGAAACATTTTCTTAAAAACATCGAACCTGAGTTACCAGGAAAGCCCCTCACATAATGACTGCACTACTGATGTATGCTTCTTGACCTTTCATCAATGCACTACGGCTATCCTGAAATCTTCTACAGTAAAGTTCATGACTCCCGCTTTTGAGAACTCTTTCCCCACAGTTGAGTCCTAGCTCTCTAGTCATATCATGAGTTTTTTATTTCTGCTTCTTGGGGGAGGGGAAAAAAAAAAAAAAGAAATGTGTGAAATCTCTTTTTTCTTCTTATCTCTTAGAAGTATTTCCAGTATCCAAGCCAAAGAGGCAGTAGTGCTGAGCAGGAGGCAGTGGGCCCCCTGGCAGCTTAGCAGTCACAAACAGACCACATGGCTGGAAAGATTTGGGCAGAATGAACTCAAGAGTAGTAAAAAATCCTCTCTTAGGAAATGAAAACTGTTGACAAAGAAATTATCTGCACTGTTGTAATTTTCATTAAACAAAGCCTTTAATCACTGTCTCAATTACACATTATATATACATTAAATATAAAAATATTTTAGTACCTTAGTTAAAGCTAAAAGTTTCATTGGAAGAATGTAACATTTTTATGCAAATGAGAACATTAAAACATGATCTCAATACAGAGGATGCATTAAATTCTGCCCAAGTATAGATATTCAAACATTTCAGAATGAAAATAACTCCAGTAATTCTACTTTTTTTCCACAAAATGATTTTCCCATTTTTTAGCCATCTGTAATTATAACAATAACATGCAGGTGTTTCCTGTTAAGATGGTAATAAGTGTGTCTGGGGACAATAAAACCCTTGGGTTAGGCCCATTTATCATATTTATATTATAACTTTATGTTGCATCCTGTATACAAGGTAATAATTATATATGGGACTGAACAAACTCTTCTGGTGCCAGTCCAGTCTGTTGTTATATAGGACCAGTAGGTCCAGACCAGGGCTCTTCATTTAAAAAAAAAAAAAAAAAAAAAAAGACACGAAGGAGTTGCTATTTTGCTAAGCTAAGAAATGGACTCCAAAAACCAAAACTGCCTCCACAATGAGCTATCAAATGTCTTAAAGCCTTCCCTGATACTAGACTACTCAGTCAAAACACATCTATCTGAATTCTTTAGGGTGGATGTCAGCAGGAGGTGCAAATGCACACACTCATGCAGGTTTTTTCCTTCCTGTCCTCCCTCTTGTCTTCAAACCCTCCAGGCAAACTCTTCCAGGGTTTGGTTCCATGGTGGCTAGGGAGTAGGCAAGGTAGTGGTGTAAAAGCTTCCTATATTCCTTGCCTATATTCCTTGCTAACTCCTTGCTATGTGCTGTGGTTGGAATTTTAAAATATGCCCTTTTCTTGTCCTGAGTGAAAACCTAGGAGGTTTAGAAAAAGAACACTCCAGAAGTAAGCTATTGAGCTTACAAGTCCTCTGCTAGACAATTGCATGACAATGGGATTTTTTTAAAACCAAAGCTCTCCACCTTGTCTCAATACCTTGCACTGATGTGGGCCCAAATTTCCTGCTCTATCCACAGTGTCAGTTCCCTTTGGCCTGTGCTTTCCACCTCAATTGCTTAACAGTCCACAGAACCTCGTGCAGAGGGACAACAGTAATTCCTTTGTCAAGGTCAAGACTTTGGGGGTTGGGGAAGGAATTTGGCTTGTCCTGCATACATAGGAAAGTAGCAACTTGAGCATGAAGCGCACACTGTGCCATTTACAGAAAGAAGATACTAACATTTAAAAAAACCTAGTAAAATAAACTCAGAAATGACTAGTGCATTAGCTTGCATTGTAGCCTTGCTTCGGTGTTTTACTGTTATTTTTTAAGAGAAAAATACGGCCCAAACTTTTTTTTTCCCAACATACTGCACAGTATGAGTAATTCAAGAAGAGAATAAAGGCCAGCATTGTATAGCACACTTTCTCATGCGCACACAAACCTCCTTCCAGCTTACTGAAGGAATCAAAGGGTAGAGGGAGTGTCTCCAGTGTTTCATGTAAATGACATCTTTTTTTCTCCAGTTTTAATGCCACCATAAACTCAGTGTGATGAAGCATTGATGAATAATGAGCCCATGACACATCGCACTTTCAGAACGGCTCATACACTTGGCATACGTCAGGCCCCATTTGTGTCAATTTTTTTTTTCCCACTCAGGCATGGATTTGTAAACACTTCTACCGTAACTAAGAAATGGAGTCTTATTTTTTGCTTCTTAGAGATGCTGCACCAAATGCCCACACAGCTAACACTAGTTGCTCTCTCTCTATCTGAGCACTAGTGATCACTCACAGAGGTCACTGCTGCGCCTGGGCAGCTGAGGCTTGATTCATTGGAGCTGATTCATCCATTGTCTTTACCTTACCATGCCATACATCCATATGTCATTTTCCCTGAAGTAAAGTCCTGATGGCACTGAGGACATAAACTGAGATGCCTTTGTAGAAATGCAGTTTCTTATTTATCAGATGACTTAGAGAAAGTTGAATTTCTAACTAGCATTTTATTAAGAGTGCCCTTTTAGGTATAGCATTCTCCAGTACTTCTTGTGTGTAGCTGAATCTATAACTTCTGGATTTAAAACCTCCATAAACTAAAGAGACAAAACAGCTTAGGAAAGAAGCAGTAGACAGTTCACAAATCACTACAAACCCAGCTGCCTGAGGGGACAGAGAGCTGTAGTGACATAAACAGAACTAAAACTCTGGTTACAGATCTGCTACAACAGACACATTTTCATCTACACCTGCCAGGACAACCTGAGCATTAAGGTCTGTTCTTCTGTGTGAATTTGAGCTCTACTGGCCAAAGGGACGATCACAGAGGATTTCTGGGCACAGACCTACTTGAATCCTCCATCTTAATGAGTAGTCCAGCCATTTCACTTCTTTAAATTGTCTGATTGAACGTAAAGCTATGCTTCTGGTTTGGCCTCCTCAGGATTTGTGTTGGCAATTCACATCTTAGCAGGTGGGAACATCCCACAGGGAGAGGCAGAAGAAAACTTAACAGTGCATCTACGGCTATAGAGTAGGGAAGATGTTTTCCCATGAAAGGAGGAGGCTGGACACAGTTAGCAATTTTCAAGTTTGGCAAAATAGTCCATTATGTAGATCAAAAGGCCTGTTTTCTTATTCTTCCATGCAAGAGTACCAGCAACATAAAGAGTTGCACTATAGAGATCATCTGCAGTGTCTGGCCCACTGTACAGAGTTTTCATTCATTTCCAGTTTGCCTTTTTCACTTTGCCTACGTTGAGATAACAGACAATTTTTTTAACCTTTTTTTTCTCATAGATGTTTGTAAATTCTCAAGTATGAAAAATAACTTCCTCCTACTCCTTAAAAATGTCCTCAAATTCTGTAATTTAGACTTCAAAAGGGAAGAGGACATAAGGAAAATATTTCAATCTTCATTGCTTTGAAAAAAAAAATTGAAATGTTTAAAAATCAGCCAATATTTTCCCCACTGTTAGGAAGAATTCTATGATGCTTTCTACAAGGCTGGTTAGTCTGAAAGATGTGTCATCAAATATCCAAGCTGTCAAGAAAGTTGTGAAGAAACCTGGATATTGCTGACAAACCACGGATGCTTCTTTCTTTTTCAAAGTCATTACTGATCCAAATTTAGGACCAAAGATGACACTCATACAAACAAAATATTTGTACTTGTATTTCTTAATTACAGAATGTTTCTTTCCCTGCTTGACAGTTTCTCCATGGGTAAGATAAGCCCCAGTCACTCTGCTCCACTTGAGTATTTGGGTCATTCACACCAGAATGAATCAGTACATTTTATCTCCTAAAAATGCCATTGGGTTCTTTTACTTTGTTATGAAACTAGCAATATTCTCTGTTTCATAACAAGACTCCAGAAGATAACTGAGCCAATTTCTGGTGCTGATTGAAATGAATTCCTCTGGGAATGAATTTTTTCTGGCACAAATAGTATTTCATATAATGTTTATCAGGCTTTTCAAGCGAATAATTTATATTTTACAATTTATTTAAAGCTGTACATGAGGCTCATTATTTGCATCTAGAAATAGATACAGCTAAAAGCATGCTGATAAACTATTTCTAATCTCTCTGTACCAACCTCCTTCAGCCCCATACAAATCTTCTGGTCAATGATAAATTTGGCAGCTCTGTTTTCAGTATTGGCTCAAACTCAGCTGATCTGAATGCTCTTTTTAAACCACAAACAAGAACAACTCCTCCTTTACAAAATACATGATCAGTGTTCACTCCAGGCTGCGAGTGTTTAGGCTGCAAAAGAGTTAAATCCCACTTTTGCACAATCACACTGACTGCTCTCATTTTATTTGCCTCCTTGATTTCATGTCAGACACATGCCCACGCTAAAACTACAATACAGTCAGTGTCTGGATCTCTGACAAAGATCAGGCTTTCATCCCTGTTATTTATGTTCCACCTATATATTTTCTTAAAATGACTTTTAACAGAGAAAATAACAGTCATAGTTTGGGAGTAATGGTAATGAATTCATCATTAAGTAGCTTTTTGAAGGATCTTTAGGATCCAGGTTCTGTCTGTTGCTCTGCGGGTATCTGTATCTTCAAAAATGTTTCCAGTGACTGATGTGGGAAATTCAATACTATCTGCAGAAAATAATGAGGAAAATTCTACATCCACCCCAGAAACTGTGATTTAATAGATTCTGAGGAGCACCCATAAGGAGAAAGAAATACTCTTTTGATCACATAGGCCAGAAAATTTGAGGCTTTGGCAAAGCATGTTTGCAGGACAGTGGCAACCTTAAATGTCATCTGCAAAGCTCTATAAGAAGAGTTATCTATATTCACTGTGGACTTTAAGTTTTCTTTGGATCTGAATCCAGAATAGAGTGGTTACTTCTCCCTCCACCCCTCCACCCCCCCCCCCTTTTTATAAGAAAGTTTTTTCTTATATTGGCATTTTGGCAAGAAAACACATCAGCTGACTGATAAATGATCACCATATAGGAGTGTCAGAAGCAGTCTTAAAATTTACAGTTAGATTGTTGGTTTGTGATGTAAACTTAAATTTTTCACAGAAGATTAGGCAATTCACTTATATAGTGAAATTGCCATTGCGATTTCCATAAAGATTTGAAAATGAATTATTAATTCTCTGATCCAAAGTCTTCTGAGACCAGTGAGGACCCTAAATAATCAAGGACAATAATGATACAAAGAGTACTTTCAACCAATGTATTATCCTTTTTTTTTTTTTTCATAAAACCATTTAATTAAGTTTCATTTATGCTTCACAGCATACAAACAAATATACCATGAAGCATTTGTTTCTCTTTTCAAAAACAGTTCAACAGAATAACATCAAATCATCAGCATCAATCAATCCATTAATTTCAAGAGAGTTATGTAAGGAATTATTTCTGTGCTCAAAACCTTAGTAATCTGAGACTGCAGAACAGTGCCCTGTTACTGACTCACAGCTGCAGAGGGAGGGACCAACTTTATGACTGGCAAAGTAGAAGCAAGTGAATTTCAGCTGTTGTCTGGAATTGCTGAAGGTCTTGCAGCCAAGTCAGAGCTACTGCGACAGCCTGTGTGGGCAAATCTACAAACCCTGAAGTCTCACCATGTGTTTGCACATGCCTGGTGTAGTATGTGTACACGGTAAAGTCACTGCATAAGTTCCACATGCTTACATCTCTCTAGGAAATAACAAAGAGAGATAGTAGGGAAATTCTACCCTCAATCCTATCCAAAACTGCTCAGTTGTAGCTCCTCTCAAAAGCCTAACAAATAAGTGGCTTTTGTCTGATGCCCTGGAGCACAAACGCAAGCTAATAAAAATAGGAGCCAGCACAGATAGAATACAATTGTTTTTTAGGTAATAGTCTTCCAGGCTACCTCATTCTCATAAACAGGCTTTGAATTACGCTTTTCAATTTTAGGTAAAATTGAACCAATGGTTCTGAAGCATTAGCAAACTAGTTAGAATGAATGGGCACTTTGATGTCATCATTTGTCTTTAACTTGGAAACCATTAGTCAGGCTACAAAATCATTTCTCCCTCCTGACACTTCTCCATTCTGGTTTGTGCCTGGCTGGATAGTTGCACCATGCTTTGATTCATACGGCATTTTCTTGACTTTTTACTTCATGAATGCTCTGTAGAACATCAGTCTCCACATTCTAATATTGAGTATACAGTGATGTATCTGTAAACAGAATAAAGACAAAAATACCTCTTCCGCTGTTGACAGAAACAAAGAGTTGTTCTGCTTGTTATTCGCTCTTATAAATACGTGCTAATGGTGTTGAAATTGCCCTGTAGTGGAGTCTGAATGCATCACATAATCTCCTTGGACATACTGAAAGCTGGACATACAGTCTGGACAAGAAGGCAAACACTTTGCTCATCTGTATTACTACTGTGATTGTAAGTTCATGGGGCTACCCCTGGTCCCACCTGTAGTCTTTTGGTGAAAAACTCAGCACCCATAAGAGCACACTCCAAGCTACAGAACAAGTATGAATGTTAAGAGGTATATCTAATGGCATTCAGAGGCTCAAATGTAGGAAAGGTGATATCAGCATGGCTTCATTCTTCTCACCAGCACCATTTCTCCTCCCCAGTCTTTATGATTAATTATTAACTTGCATCACCTAGGGGAGAATTTTGGGCAATAGTCAGTGATCCCTGAGGGGGATTAATTCTTGGGGGTGTTTTATCAGACTTCAGCCTGGTTTTCCTTTCTTCTTTCCACGCACACACACACCCCCAATATTTGAAAAAGGTGTTTTGGCTGGATTTACAACACACAAAGCCGTACAGACTTGGAGAAAAAAAAAAAAAAAAAAAAAGTCTCAGGTGGTACTTAAGGAATTCCTCATTTCTAAACCTCAGTGGATTAAGGTTTCTGCACTAATGATCTGCATGCGTGCTTTTGTGTAGAATTCTGAATAACTTTATTGATTACACTGTGTATAGTACAAATCTCTGGATCCTTATTTTTCTTTTCTTAAAAAAAGCCTCAATAAATACATACAGTACCAGAGTGGATTAGCGCATTACCCCTTGCCTTTGCAGACTTACTTGAAATCCAGACAGGATTTCAAAGAAGAGAATCTTAGCAGACAGAATCATGCTTCTCAACACAAAATATTTTCATACAAGGGAAAAAAAAAAAATCCCACACCTTTAGCACAATCATATGCATTTGGTAGTTGCTGAGACACAAAGATGGCTACAGAAACATCACAACCAATACTGAGATGCTTCGACAAAGATGATTCAAAACTGGGATAGCATTCATAAAGTTGAGAACAGAAGGACTTTAGTAAAGCTGAGAGACTGCAGCTGCCATAACGGAAGTTACAGGTGAAAAATGAAGTTATTTGGCAGAATGGTTGGACCTGACTGAAATGGCAGCATAGTGCCCATAATTTTGTCTTTTCTCTGACAGTCTCCTCAAGTATTTTCTTCCTCACATCTCCCAACACTAGGTTCTTTCACACAAGTGAATAAATGAGAATGGGAATTCAAGTTTTAGTTTAAAGTAACCTGTAGGACCCAGAGCTCACTCTGTTTTTAAAAAGGAAACAGGATTTTTGTCTAAAGCGAGACTTTCTCCACCCTGCCTTTCTACCCTCCCTTGTCTTTTCCACCTGTTTATATATTTTCACAGTGGGATAAAACATTCCTTCCCTCCAAACCAGGGCTCAGCTGTTAGGAATGGAAAATAATACCAAAGTTTGCAGAGTATTTTTAGCCCAGAGAAAATAAAGCAGTTGCAAATACCATACACCCACCAGCTCCTCCGGCTCATAGAGGTTTGTGTCCAGAAAGTAAGGAAACCACACGACCAGTCTGAACCCATTGATTTCTTATTCACACCAAGTACTCTGGAGTGACTCACCCAACAATCCCACTTTTCTTTTTCTTTCTATTTTAATGTGCCTTCCTCAGAAGTCACATAACCTTGTCTTTTCCCATCTTTTTAGCACTGGTTCTTCACAGCCATACAGACACTCAACTGGCCTTAGCTCATTACTTTTTTTACAAAATAATCAGCAGATTGCAGATGGGTCTCATATTTCTCTCTGATCTCACAGATCTCCAGGGATTCGCCTCCTGAAATAAAGACAGTGTACAAGGAGATACAACACTAAACAGATGACACATATTTTAGATCCACCTAATGGCTGCTTCTGGTTTCCAGACACCCCAAATGCCATTTGTTTTTAACAAATGGCCACACAAGCAGTGGGGATGATATTTTAAAAATGTCTTTGAAATGACTGACTTGCCTCCAGTGGCATTTGCAGCATGTGTGTCCCTGACAGTAGCTCTCTGTGCTGTCAAGCTTCTCCAACTGCAGGTAAAAATTAGGAATTCTGAAAAAGAAACTACAAACTGACGATATGGAGTCACAAAAAAAGTCTGGCCTGGTTGGCTTAAGTACAAAAAAAACAAAATGGGACATAGATCTCACTAGCTTCTACTGTTAGGTTTAAGCATCCTTGGACTGTGAGCTCTAAGTAGAGTTTAAGCTCAAATTGTTGCAAAGTAGTGAGGTTTTCAGTGCTTGTGAATGGTATAGAATTTTGTAAACAAGAGCAATACAAGATGCTGGCAGAAAGGACATAAAAAAAAAAAAAAAAAAAAAAAAAAAACCTTAAAAATAAATCAGCTGAAAGGAAGTTATAAATCCTGGAATATTTTAATGCTTTTTTATCTTTCAATTTTCTGGGTTTCTCCCTAGAGAATCTGAAGATTTTGTACGATTGGGTAGGCCATTCCCCACTATACATGTTCCCCCTAGAGTAACCAAGAGTATTCTATCTCAGCTTTGCAGCCTATGTACAGTGGTCATAGTTTAACTATCAAATAAAAGAGAACTGTGCCTTTTCTCTTGTAGTGATGCCAATGAGCTCAGCACAGTTCCAACCTATCCTTTTATATTTCAAACCAAAAAATTCATATGCAATCTATATCTTTAGGGTGTTTCCGTGCCCATGTGTCCTCTCAGAGGGCAACATCTGGCTCAGAGCTCCAGCACCCTGGTGGCAATTTGGTAGTATAGATAACCAGGTGTCCTGACTCAGTCCCATGACACAAACAGAGGTGCAGTCACTGAGCACAAGGCCTGCCAAGTGTGCCAGACCCATGGCACACATCAAAACATTGAAGCAGAGCACACATACTAGGACTCACAGGGACCATACTCATTATGAAGGCATCACAGACAGCTCAGATGGGTACTTCTGTCCAAGAAATCCTGGAAAGAAATATGGCAAGCCCTCTGGGAGCCATTGAACTCTCCTCCTCCATATCCATTTACTTAGTCATCATCAGCACACTGTTATGGGCTCACTTAGTTGTAGGAGTATTCTCAGCAGACCTCCTTAAAAAGCACTTTCTATTTGAGACTGAAAAGCAGCTGCTGATAATGCTGCCTTAAGCTGTCCATTTTGCTTCTGGCTTCTATAGGTTCCACATTTTTCTGATCCAGCCAGCACAATAAGCATTTTAGCTTCCATTGTCTGGGATTTTCAGAAATGCTCAGCATTGGTCTAACTGATCTCCCCATAACCAACGTTAAGTAGGTTATGTATTCCTCTTATTATTATTCTTGAAACAATTGAGCATCAGCAGAAAAAAAAAATCATATGCAAAGCTGAGGCCAGCATACAGTTATTCCAGTAGCTGACACAGTGCTAAATGAATGCTGACTATTTACAGCAAATGAGTTTATCTTCTACAAAATCTTCAGCATGCTATTTCTGGAAATTCACTGCTATGTAGTGAGCAACTAATTCAGGGAAATGATTCCGTTAATCAGTCCATTTGCAGGGCAGAAGGGGGGAGAAATATATTTCTAACACTTTCAGTCCTTCTATGGGGAAGTAAATAGCATATGCTTGGAATTATCCATTAACAAGTGTTTTAACCCTTCCCACATCTATAAATCTTGCTGCTAATATATAGCAGAAATTACTTGTGAATTAGGCTTTTTCTTTTAGTAGGTCTCAGAAAAGCACCCCCTCTGACTGACCAGATTTACCCAGCTTGGATACAGGGTGTTAGTAAAGAGCCATCCAGGTAACTCTAGTTCCCATATTTAAATGGCTGGATCTCTGTTTATCAAAAGTTACCTTTCAATTTATAACAGGAGTAGCATAAAACACTGTATTTCAATCTTTCTTCAATTCTGAGACCCTGGGCAGGTGGGAATCCACTGATGACTCTTCAGCAGCAAACTCAAGCACGTAGCAAGCCTAAAACCAGAGCCCTGGGAGCCCAGTAAGAAATCCACAAACCTCATGGGAGTCTACCAACCAAAGCAGAAAATATCTAGTACAAAGTAACATTGGCAAAATCCTGCCTATGAGTCATGAGGGAGGGAAGAACAAGTTTCTTTAAGGGTGACTTTTTTCCCAGATGCTCTTTCTGAGCAGTCTCACAAAACCTTTGGTACAGTTTCCTGTTACTTTCAGGACAGAAGAGGAAAATTGACATTTTACTCCTATGCCCTGTAGGCAGTCTTTTCTTCCACTGTAAAAAGTGATAACCTCATAGTGACTTCAGTAGTACAAGATTTCAGCAGACTCCCAAGTACTTCAGAGGAGTCTTTACACCTGGAAAAATGGAGAAGCAGAACATTTTGTAACTTGTGATGAGAGCACTGTGGGTGGAGATTGGAGTTTAGATGGTAGCAGTTTTGTTGTACAACCTGAAGAAGACACACTTCCCAGATGTGTGAACTGACAATCTCCTTGCATCTATTTAGCAATGCCTGTATTTAAATGCTTACTTAGATACTTACTTGCAGCTGCTAAAAATACAATTTTCCAAGAGCTCTCAAAAGAGGTTTAAGGCTCATTCAGCCTCAATCTGGATGTCAAAAATGGTATTTGGAGAAATCTCAGTTGTTCTTTGAAGGAGGACAGATTTATTTTTTTTTTTTATTTACCTCAGGTAGACAGTTGAGTCAGGTGTCTAAAGCTGGATTTAGGCTTTTTTGGAAGCTGAGCATTCACCTTGGCTTGCAGCAACAACTACTTACTACATGGTCCCACATGTAAGCAGGTAAATATTTGGCAGCTGGTTCTCTTTGTGCAGCTAAGTAATAACTTTCAACATTATGTCAGGAGAGATTAGGAAGCAGGGAAAAAAATGTGCTTAAGAAAATCTGGACTTAAGCTGCTGCATGATACTTAATCAGTATCCCTGCCACATAGGTTGCATCAGGCAATTCTACCACAGCCTAAAGGTGCTAGTTATAGAGATGTTTACAGATGTGCCATTATTGAGTAGTGAGATAAAATATTACAGTGGAAAGACATGTCTAATAAGCTCCATCTGCCCATTAAATTAGAAGAAAATTCCTGCAGCAAGTAGACAATTTGAAAAACAAGCAGTAGTAGGACTGGAACAAATGAGCTGAGAGAAAAACAACAACAACAACAAACCTTGAATTACTCAAACTGGAGCTTGGATAGTATAGATGGATGTTTTCCTTGTTTTACTTTTGTGCAGATTCTTGCTCTTGCCAGCACAAGAAGCTGCTGAGCCCACAGCAAATCTTCTTTTGCCTTTGTTTTCCAGTGTCCAGAGACCAGAGACTGCTTCTGCGAGATTGTAGACTGCATCACAGGGCTGGCTTATACAACACAGTAGTTTGTAAAAATATGATATGTTTATTTCAAAGCAGAGCTTAGAACAGAAATACAAACACAAACAGCATGGTCTGGCAGCGTCTTTCCCCTGTACTTCAGGGAAGCTGATTGTCCTCCTCCCCAGCCAGCAAAAAATAGAATAATTAAAGCCTTCTTCCTAAGGTCAAATGGTTCTGGACAGAACAAAAGAGCTGAGGTGCAGTGCTGGTAGTAGTGCTGGGCTGCACACTGCCCTGTTGTGCCACAGCAGCCAAAGATTCCTTTCTTCCCTGCTAACCTGGCCCGTACCACAGCAGAACCCCAGCCCATGCTACATCTCCTTCTCAGAATGCAACACATAAATATAGTCACATAAATTTCATAAACACTTCATGCAAGGGAAATCCAAACTGGGATTCTTCAGGCTCATTCTCTTGTCCATTCAGCAGATGCCAAAAGGGGTTATCAGTTGCAGAAAGGGACAGAGATGTGCACACCAGCTTTCAGTGAGTTGGTTTAGGTATCAGAAACAGCACAGCCCTACACTGGACAATTTGCTGTCTCCTGCCTAAAGCAAACAGAACCCACATTCCCTTTCACCTCTCATCAAAATTGTCTGTTCCATTCAATTTTGACTATTAGGAAAAATGGTATATCTTACTTTATGCTTTAAAAACTGTAATAATTTAACTGTAAACTTCAGGTGCCAACACAAACACTGAATGTTTATTGTGAGGGAAGAATACGCTGGCAATATATTTTGAGTACGCTACTGAAATGTAAAAAGTAGATGAAGCATGCAGAAAGCTGGCTGAGTCACTTTGAAGTTGTAACAGTAATTGTTTTTGTAAACAGTAAGAATTCTTGTTACGTTTCTCAGCTTAGTCTAAATTCAGGAGGTTGGATGTTGCACACTTGGTAGAACTTGCTGATCAGTTTCCATGTTTCATCTGAGGTACTTTTCACTTTGGGGGCCAATTGTGAAGCAATTTAGACACAAAGAACAGCCTCCTCTAAAGGAGGTAAACTTCAACAATGTACTCTTGGAGGCAAGACTATATTGGGGCTTAGCAAAGCTGCCTTTTGTACTTCCATGCTTGTTTTCACCCAGGAGTAATAATATTTTGTAATCCCAGGGAACTTCATAAACATGTTGGGTTTGTCATCTCTAAAGGTGATTCTCTCATCATTGAATCAAACCTGATGGGGATTTTAGATATTTGGTGAGCCTGTGAAATGTGTTCTAACTCATCATTTTTCAGACAATTACACTAAAACTTTCCTATGTGAGTGGGTAACATTACAGTTTCTTCCTCTGTCACCGACAGTGGACCTCTTTAGGAAGATACCCAACTAGACAGTCCAAATCTATTGAGATTTACATCCTCAGGACAACCCCGAGAAATGAAATGTACATCTTGGTAAGTCTTCAATCCTGGGATCAGCTGCAGCAAGGATACAACATAGGGGCATCTATAAATTCTGATCAAACATTTCCTTCCAGTCAAAATGGTTAAAAAAGAAGAGGCAAAATAGAGGCTTCTTTCAAGGTCTCTTTTCAGTGAGAAAGAGTGAATTTCCCCACTGACAGTAGCCTATGACCTCACACATCCTTTGTTCCCTATGAGGGTGAAGCCACTGAGCTTGAGAGAGGCAGCAGCAATACCACCCAAACTTGGGAGTTCATGGGCTTGCTAGATCTGGCAGCAGAACAGCTTAGAAGTCCCCACATGCCACCTCCCCAGATGGCTTGACCAAAGAGCAGGTCAGAGTGAGATAGTTCATTCCCATCTCCTTGATCTTCCCCTTTTCCTTGATCTTCAAGGCTTCCCTGGAAGCCTTTGAAGCAGTGCATATTAGGGCAAGACCTGCTGCCTTAGGTTTCGATCCTCACAAATTACATCCATCTTTTACCCAGCTCAAGATGTTATGTTGAACAATAGAAGCAGATACCAAAGACTCATTAAGGCTCTTTTTTCCAAGCACAAAATTGGAATATATCAGGTTTTCAAAGGCTGGACATTATTTAGTCAATCTGCATCTCAGGGGAAGATATTTAGCCTGTTAGCCTTAACGATATTTAAAGATTTCAGACTTGGCTCCTGACAATTTTTCAAATGCTTCAGATTCAATCATTAGGGGAAAAAAGAAAAAAAAAGAAGAAGAAAAAAAAAAAAAAGAAAAAAGAAAAAGAAAAAAAAAAGTCCAAATCATCTCTTTCTCCAGGAAAATATATTTTATTTTTCTTTGAACATTTTTGTTAAAAGATGGAGAAGCAGGCTGTCAAGGAACAGGAACTTTTTTTATTTCTGTTCATCTGAGGATGCATATTTCACATGCTGCATAGCACTTTCCAATATAATTAATATAATAAAATAATATTTCTTTTTTCATTCATCTTAAGAATTTATTACACATGCAAGGTGATAATTTGAACATGAATTAGGCCATCAGCCTCAGAAATGAAATGCAAAAGTGTGTGATTTTGAAGGACAATTGTGATTTATAGTCTGTGACTTATAAACTGTGATTTATAACTTGCAGTTGTTATTTTATTGTATACTCTGTTTTGCTCCAGGACCTTAATCTTGTTCAGTCTGAATTTAATACATGTCATGAAGCCATGTTTATTTACAAAATTTTCTAAAAATCTCTAAGTAGAAACAGCACTAAGGTGCTTTTGGAGAATTATGACTCTAGCTCTTCAGATGTTGTGCAGTAGATTTACTAAATGAACTCAAAACAAGACTTGCAAAGATATTTCCCAATTGTTCATTTTTTATGAGAGCCACTCATTTTAGGGGTCTTACAATATTTATCTTCAGCTTCTCATAACCACTTTCAGCTGGAATCCCATTTCAGTCTTTGATCAGCCTTGGAGTTTGTGTGGAGGAAATATGGCACCTAGAGAAGAAAATGCTTCAATAAAAGAAATCTCATTCTGTGGTTGGAGGTGTTTGAACTAATCATAGAAAGTCAAATCATTCTTATTTGTTTAGGATAAAATGTTGCTGCCTGAAAATAATTCCCACTTAATGAGAGGCCTGTAAGCAGTAGGTTAATGTCAAGTCCAGCTACTGAAAGATGAACAGCTCCAACACTTAGTGTTTCTACAGTTAATGCTTACATGGTTTTCAGCCAACAGAAAGTAACTGCAGTATTACACAACAATGGCTTCAGTAATTTTGGACAGAGCCTGTGTGGCTTAGGAGAGGCTTCACAAGATGCTTCCCATCCCAGTGCTAGCAATCTGGCAGCTCTCATCAGCACAAACTCACTTCCTAATCATATCTTCGGGCTCTGCATTAAATGTTTGACTTTCACTTAGCTCTCTTTCAGTAGAACTCTCTCTATGCTGAGTTTTAGTTTTACACTTTTTGCCTGCAGCCCTTAAAGCTGAACTGGCACCAGCCAAGTGGTGAAACTGGATTTTATCCTGTGCCAGAGCTCCTGTCTGCCCACTCATTCTTAAGTCAACTGTAAGACTACACCCAGGGCACAGCAGGGACACAGACTCCTTAGAAGATTTTATATCAGATGTGTGCTAACTGGGACAAGGCTGGGGGGAAGGCAGATGCTTACAAACTACAGTGTGTTTCTGTGCTGGCAGGAGCAGCACCTTCTCACTAGTCACTCCAAAGTCATCCTCCTGAGAATTACAGGAGGGAATCCAGCTGCTCTACAACGTACACATGCACACAAAATAGAATAACAATTTATGACGTAGAACCTGACCTCCTAAATGATTTTATTTGGTTATATTAACACAGAACTGACCAAAAGGCAAGACTGACAGGCCTTCACCCTCTTCTCCCACCATTCGGCCTCCAACAAAACTAATGTTAGTGCTATTCTATGTAGGATATCCTAATCCAATACACACATGCATGGTATCCTTTTAGATTTTGGTTTATATCTTCACAAGAACCTTGACAGCTGCAAAAATACATTTGATTCTGTTCACTAAGCTAAAGATTTGTTTTCTCTTTCATTTCATACCTAGTTATTAAGAGGTGGGACTTTTGGCAGTTATATTGCACAGTTCTATCTGCTAATCACTATCTCCACCAAAGTTAAATCATGGAATAATACAGCCAAAGTTGAAGAGACCTCCAAGATCATCCAGTCCAACTGTTCACCTACAACCAATATTTCCAACTAAAACATGTCCCTTAGTACAACAATTCTCTTAGTACAACATATGGCAATTCCCGTAGTACAACATATGACAAACATGGTTTGCATGATTAATACATTCAAATAATTTGAAAATAGGCAAGCTTTTCATTGTTGCCCACTCTACAATATGATGCTTCATCAAAATGAAAGAAAGTGGAGTGTTAATAGGGCTGGAATGCTAATTACATACATCTGAGTCCTCCAGGCTTGGTAACTAGATGTGAGTGTGAACATCTGGAAGTGGAAACAGATCTTTACAAGGTATTACACTGAATTTATCCAATATTAGTGACTGGATATATTAGTGTTTGCATCAGCTCTTTAACTATATTTGCGCACATGATGCTCTTCTTTTGCTGCCTTGTGCTCCTGTGCTTCTATTGCTGGGTGTTGTGGGATGACAGGTGGTGCCATTTTGTCCCACGGGTAACTTCATTAGCACTGGCAGTTCCATCCCAGGATTGTCGTCTTACTAACTTACTTACTTACTAACATAAACCACTCCTTAGGGCTCAGTCAGGGAGTGATACAAATGCTTCCACCTGATTTCTGGGTTTTAAGGGAGCACACAAATGAAAAACGTTGTCCCTGCACTTATCTGGTTTTCTTCTGCAAGTGCTTCTGCTGTTGTGTGCTAGTCTTTGTCCCAGATGTATTACAAGAGCAGAAGTTTGGGAAATGCTTTCAGTGTTTGTGTTGATACCACAGTAGGAGGAAGCAATGTGATGCTCACTGCTGGCAACATAGGATATGCATTCAGAGCTCTGCCTTGCAGGGAGGTCTGTAGAAGGAAGGTTAAATTGACTGATTGGAAACCGGTCTACAGGAACTAGGATTCTGAATGGACATCCTAGAAACCAAAAGGAGCTACTGCTGCCATCAGTGCTGATGCTGTGCTTGGGATTCCTTCATTTTTTTAGCCCTGTCCTAAGTCCCTGCAAGACAAAACTACTAAGCAAGCTTCCCACCTTGATAAGACAGGCCACAGTAACACACAAGGTGATAGAGACCCTGCTTGTAGCAGAAGGAGCCAACTCCCTTTTACCTCTATAGCACCCCTGATCAACAGATATGAGGCTCAGGGACTGAAAAAAGGAGATGGTGTGGGTAAAAGTCAAGACCCAGGAAGAAACAAACACAAATTAAGCAGATCTAACCAAGGTACAACATTAGAACTAGTGCCACCAACAGAAAGGCAAAGAAGGAGGAGATCAAGCAGGTGAATGACTGGCTGACAAATGATGGCTGAAGGACTGTGTCATAATCAGTGCTTTGGGTTCCATTATCTTGCACAAATCTTTGAGAGACCAAGCATGTGGTGATCAGGTGGAACACAACTGAGCAGGGGGGGCAAAAGTTTTGTGGGAAGCAAACTGGCTGGGCTTATTACCAGAGCTTTCAACTAGATTTGATGGGGGAAGAGGGTGAAGTTCTATGTGATAGAGAACGGCCAAGGAACACTGTCATTTCAGGAAATAGTAAGGATAATCCTCAGAATTGTCCCAAAGGATCTTTAGACGGCTCCTCTGAGAAGGTAATGCTGCCAATAACCTGGCTGAAGTGCCTCTCCATCAATGCATGCAGCCTGAGAAATAAGCAGAAGGAGCTGCAACCCACAGTGCAATTAGAGAACTGTGAGCCCACTGAGATCATAGAAATGTGGTGGGATGATTCACATGACCAGAATATGATGATTGAGGTCTGCAAAAAAGATAGGCAGGGAAGGAGGGGCAGGGGAGTTGCCCTCTACCTTAAGAGGTATATAGAGTGTAAAGAGCTGCCTCTGAGGAACAGCCATGAACAGGTTGAAAGCTTGTGGGTGAAAGTTAGAGACTGGACCAGTAAAGGACATCTGGTGGATAAGGCCTTCTTGCTTCAACTACAAGAAGTGTTGTGCTCACAGGTTCACATTTGCTGGGGGATTTCAACCACTTACTTGGATGTGTGCTGGAAAGCAACACAGCAGCCTGCAAGCAGTCCAGTAGACACCTGGAGTTGAGGATAACTTCCTGGACCAGGTATTGCACAAAGTAACCAAAGGACCTGGTTACAGAACCTGGTGTTCAACAGCGCAGAGTAGCTCATTAAAGAGGTTAAGACTGGAGGCAGCCTGGGCTATAGTGACCATGCCATGATATAGTTTGTGATCTTCAGGAAGATGAGCCTGGGAAAAAGCAATTGGGACCCTTAGATTCAGGAAAGGGAAATTCTGTCTATTTAAGAAATTACTGGATGATATACCCTCAGAGCTTGCTGTTAGAGACAGAGGAGCAGAGCAGAGATGGCAGCCATTTAAGGATGCCTTTCTGAAAACACGAGAGCTCAGTATCTCCCAGTATAGGAAAACAGGCAGAGGAGGCAGAAAACTGGAACTAAGAAGGGTATGTACAGGCAATGGAAGCAGGAACATGTGGCCTAGGAAGAAATCAGGGATGCTGTCCAGACATGCAGAGATGAGATCAAGAAAGCTAAGGCACAGATGGAAATGTATTTGGCAAGGGATGCAAAAAATAGCAATAAGGGATTCTATAGGTACATTGGTGAGAAGAGAAAGGCCAAAGAGTGTGTACCCCCTCTGAGAAATGAGAAGGAAAAACTGTCTACAACAGACATAGAGAAGGCTGAGATACTCAAGAAGTTCTTTTCTTCAGTGTTTACTGGCAGCAAGAATTCTCACATCTCTCACATCCCTTACTTCCCTAAGATTCTTGCTGGGGGTTGGTGGAGCAAAATCCCTCCCACTGTAAGAGAAAAGCAAGTTTGAGATTGCCTCATGAGACTGGATGTATATGTGGATGTGTCCCACCCAAAAGGACCTGAAATAGGTCAAAAGAAAGGCCCATGTCAACCTAATGAGGTTCAACAGGCCCAAGTAAAAGATGTTGTACTTGGGTCAGGGGCAACCCCAGACATACGTACAGACTGAGAGTAGAATTCCTTGAGAACAGCCCTGCCGAGAAGAACTTGAGATTTCTGGTGGATAAAAATTTTAACATGAGCCAGCAGTGTGCACTTGCAGCCTGGAAGGCCAGCTGTATCCTGGGCTGCATCAAAAGAGTAGTAGCCAGCAAGGCAAGGGAGGTGATTGTCCCTCTCTACCCTGCCCTCGTGAGACCCCAGTTGAGTACTGCATTCCAGTACTGGGCCCCAGCACAAGAAAGATGTGGAGATTTTGGAGCAGGACCAGAGTAGGATCAGAGGGCTCAATATACTTCTACGTATCAGCAGACCTTTAGAGGGCTGGAGCGCCACTCCTACAAAGACAGGTTGAGGTAACTGGGCTTGTTCAGCCTGGGGAAGAAAAGGCTTGAGGGAGACCACATTGTGGCTTTGCAGTACTTAAAGGGAGCTTGTAAAAGGGAGGAAAATCACCTTCTAACATGGATAGATAATGATAGGACAAGGGGGAATGGTTTTAAACTAAGAGAGGGGAGATTTAGATTACATGTCAGGGAGAACATTTTCAATGACAGAGTGGTGAAGCACTGGAACAGGTTGCTCAGAGAAATTGTGGATGCCCAATCCCTGGAGATGATGGCCATGTTGCATGGGGTCCTAGGTATCTGATTCAGTGGTTGGCAACCCTTCCTGCAGCAGGAATCCTGGAACTAGATGATCTTTGAAAATCCCTTCCAACCCAAGCCATTTTGTGATTCTAATTCTATGATTCTGTGATTTTTCTTAGGTTCTCCTTCCGTGATACAGAACATCCTGGTCAAATTAGCCCTGGTCCGTGTAGGACTGGCTGTCATCTTGTCATTAACAAGAGTGTTTCTATGGTTTTGAATGGGCTTTTTGTAGGCACACCTAGAGCTATGAAAGGATTTAGGCACCCAAAATAACACCCAAAATTTAGACCTAGCACCCACAGCTTGTGAACAGGAAGAAATAAATGTTCCCTTGGTATTTGATGTGTGTTCCTGGGTGTGCCCAGCACTGCCTTGGTCTTGAAAGAACAGTGTAGCTCAGAGCCCGATTCATAGTTAAGTCCTATCATGACCACAGATGTGGCATTTTCTATATATTTTACAAAAATGAGCTGATTCATTTAGCCATCCCCAAGCAAACCCATTGAATGATGCTCTGTATGAAGTACTGTGGTAAGTGTGGCTTTCCTTCAGGGCCCAGCGGGTGACAGAGGTGGCAAGACTCCTGCTTTAACAAAGATTAGATTCCCTTGGGTACAGGGGATCTGGCTTCAGTTCCTAACAGGGTGGTGTCAGGCACATTTTCCCCTACAAATATCACACTTGCTAGACTGTCCTGAGAAGGTAAGGTCATTTCCATCCTTCCTGCACAGCCTTCTCCACATGACTCCCAGTAATGAAAGATGCATTTAGCTGGAGTAAGTGGGGGTATAATTTCTTTCCCAGAAAGATCTACCCCTGCAGATGTGAGTTTCCATCCCTCAGGCAAGGGAAAAGCTGGCCAGATCTCAGTGGGTGCCCAAACTACTCGGTGCTTGTACTGTCCCATGCCACCATTTCTTATCAAAAGTTGGATCTAATGAGGTCCTTCAGAAGAAAAGGCATTGCCACCTGATTTTAGGAGAGTTACAGATCTTAAAAAAAAGAAAAAAAAATGTCTAACGTTTAGGTTTTTTAAATCTGGTAGACATCTTTGTGCATTTTGTTTTGTTTTGTTTCATTTACATAGCTGTATTAGTCTGTTGAACTAATCTTTTTCTCTTCTGACTTAGAATGATTTGAACTACAATAACGCAGAGGCACAGCTGGAATTTTAAGGAAGTTTTTATACTTATGTATAGAAGAAAAAATATTATTATGTAGCATTAAGAATATAAACACTTAAATCATGCAGTTTCTGTACTATTCAGTCTACTGTAATTAGTTGTCAACTTTTATTATTAAATAAAAAATAAAAAGGCACTTTTTAAAAAAATGATGGTAAACAGATGGTAAACAGAGAGGTATAATAACTTGTACATACAGCAGGTCTTCAGAGAGCTGGAGAACCTTTCTTATGAAGAAAGGTTGAGGGATCTGGGCTTCCTTAGATTGGAGAAGGTTCCAGGGAGATTTCATTGCTGCTTTCCAGTAGTTGAAGGGAGCTTATAAGCAGGAAGGGGAACAACCTTCTGCACAGTCTAATAGTAATAGGACAAGGGAGAATGGCTTTGAAAAAAAGGGGAATTTTAGGTTAGATGTTTGGAAAAAATTATTTGCTCAGAGAGAAGAGGGATTGAAACTGGATGGTCTTTAAGGTCCCATACAACTAAAATCATTCTGTGATTTTATGACTCTATGACTCTAGGTGAGTGTTTCATTTCTATGTTGGTGCAGCTTCATTGTATTTTTAGCTCAGGCCCCACTGTCTCATGAAAATCAAGGCTTGCTTCCTGCTATGCTCCATATATGTGTGCTGTGTTGTTTGGCTTTAATACCAAATAAAACAACTACAAAAATCAGAGTGAGTGTGCCATCTGATAGTCCCATGGTAGTTTCACCCTAATGGGCAACTAAACTCCACACTGCTCTCTCACTGCCTTTCCTCAAAAGAACAGAGTGAGAAAACATGATGGGAAAAAAAATAAAAGGCTCATAGGCTGAGATGAAGACAGGGAGATCACTCACCAATTACCATAACGGGCAAAACAGACTCAGTCTAGGAGGATTAATGTAATTTATCGCCTATTGCTAACAGACTGGAGGAGTAAGAACTAAAGTCCTTCACCTGCGCAAGTGTAGCATCCTTCCCACAAAATCCTGTCCTACCTGAATTGATCCTGTGTGGGCTTCCCCCTGGCAGATATTCAAGCATATTCTGCTCTAACATGGGTCTGTACCACAGGGGCCACACTTCTGGAGCAGACTGCTCCAGCACAAGACTCCACAATCTACAGAACCACCACGATCTCTTCTCCACAGGCTACAGCTCCAGCCCACAGCCTGCTACTGCAGTGGATGTGTATGGGCCATGTCCTTCAGACCAGACCCACCTGCTGCATCTTTTGGAGCTGGCTGAAGCTTACCTCTTTTTGACATGGGCCAGCTGCCCTTTGCAATCTCCCTGCTACGTAAGCCCAATACAAACAGTGGCCTATATTCTCAGGTCAGAAAAAGCTATGAGCAACATCAGAAATCCAGGTTAACTGTAGACAAACCGTAACACAGCACAAAATCTGTTGCAGTATACATTTAATCTCAATTCCTGCAATGTGCTGTTCCACAGTGCCAGGATTAAACTTTGATAACCAAGGTTAGCCTCTCTGCCTCTTGGTACACACATGAGGAGGTCCAAAGGTAAAGTATGCAGTACGAACACCCCAGAGTCTGACCCAGCATCCAGGGAACTGAGAAGTAGGTACCCCTCCAGAGTTCAACTGGAAAACATACTGAATGATAAGTTTATCTATTTGCATAACTTCAGGCTTCTTCAGTTAAATGAAAGTTCAAGTGACTGTCTCCCTATGGCTGCAAAATGAGAAGACTTTCCTAGTGCACATGTGAACCCACATTAGTGAGAAACACTATAGATACGATTTTTCTGTTTAGACCAAATTAAGCAAGGATTTGAAAGTTTTGGAGGAGAATTTATATTCAGTCATAAATCCAAGAAGGTCCTTGAATGCTGAATATTAAGAACTCACTGTCATGCCAAATCCCTTGTCATCCCTGGCCCATGTCAATGCACAATTCTTCAGACTCTGTGTTTTAGACAGTTCAATTGGGATCAATTTGATTTCAAGTAAGCCAACTGAGAAAAAAAGATAATTCATTCAAAACCCCACCTCTTGCTTTTAAATTACTATATATCACTAACAAAAACAATTGCAACTGCTGTCTTCCCTATGTGTCCATTTCTAAACATGAGGACATTTTTATTTACTAGACTACGAATTTCTGTAGCTATAGTGTTGGCTTCAGCTTGCAGGGCTATTTTTCAGTTTTCTTCATTCCCTAACATCACAAAATGTCGTAAATGTTTGAAACCTAAAAACCTGCTGACATTAAAATTCTCAGACTCATTTACTTCTCTGAATGTCATGTGGTGGAAAGACGAGACAGATTTTCTTGCCTCTGGCCTAGTTTTGTCTTCCTGATCTGAAGATGTCGGCATTGCTAAAGCATCTTGGTTTGGCATTTGTTTTATCTCTTATTTGCAATGATACTGTCCTGAATAGCACTTTCTTTTTTGTGGATATTAAAAGGGAAAAATAATAGTGGAAAACATATTCATCTTTTCTAAAGAAAAACAAGCAGAACTAAATGTTGAATCACAGCCTCTAGCAGTCTAGACTAGCTGTCCCAAGTTGCAGAACAGCTATCCTTTCTGCAGCCATCTCTTCAACATTCCCATGCATTCACACATGGACGTATCAAGCAACCTTATTCAATTCAATGCTGACTCTTCAGATAACTCAAGAGAACCATATACAAGCTAGTGAAAATTTTGACAGTATCTGCAGCCATCAATTCAGGTACTCAGTTTCATAGAATGGCTTAGGTTGGAAGGGACCTTAAAGACCATCTAGTTCCAACAGCCCTGTCATAGGCAGAGTGGCCAACTACTAGATCAGCCCAAAGCCCCATCCCACCTGGCCTTGAATACCTCCAGAAATGGGGCCTCCACAAATTCTCTGGACAGAGTCTCACCATCCTCTGAGTGAAAAGTTTCTTCCTAACATCTATCCTTAATCTCCTTTCTTTAAAACCATTCCCATTTCTCCAATCATTGCATGCCCTTGAGAAAAATCACTCTCCATCTTTCTTTCAGGCTCCCTTTGGTTGATGGAAGGCTGACACGAAATCTCCTGGAGCCCACTTTTTAGTAGCTGTATCATTAGGCGGTGTCACTGAAATATAACCTCTGGTTGTTAGTAAAGGTAGCCTTGCAGCATTTCTAGTGTGCAGCAACTTTGTACTAGTGAGGTTCAAACTCTTCTAATGAGAAACATATTTAATAAGATGCTTTACCCAGAAGAGACGAAAGCACAGTAAGAAAAGCACAAAAATAAAGCAAATCATCTGGTACATACCATTGACCTGTAGGGGCTACGTTAGAACCTTCAGAATTTCACATCGCTATGTGAAGGTTGGATTTTGTGGCAAAGAAAAGATGTGTTATTGAGCAGCATAAACCTGCAACTCTTCCACCCACCTTTCTGGAGAGGCACAGCCAAACGTTTGCACCATTTGCATCCAGCTCCACAAATTATGCCAAATGCTAGTTGATAATAAAGTCAAATGATACTGCTGAACAACTACAAGGAGTCCATTGCCTGCTTTGGCGCTTCTCCTTCAGCAACTGAGTAGACTCTTAAGTGCCTAGGAGTCATTAGCAGGGTAAACCCGGGCAGAGAGCTTGTGCGCAGCAGGTGGTGCCACCTGTGTCTGCCTAATCCTGCCTCAAAGCAGAAGGCCATCACCCAGTTCTGGTGTGGGGGGAAGGGGGAAGTCAGGCGCTGTGTGCTGGTGAGTCAGAGCCACGGGGGAAGTGAGCTGACGCCATAGCTCAGAGCACTGTTTATACACTGGAGTTGTAGCACTCCAACAGATCTATTAACGACAGGTTAAAACAATTGTGAAGATCTCATTCTGTAAGTTCTCTTTTTTGGGAAATATAGCTGAGATGCATAGCCAGGGTTTGAAAGGAGGCTTTCTCTGGGAAAGTTCAAACTGCAAACTATCTAACAAACAGTGGCAAGACACAAGTAGTTTCAAGAGGAAGAACTTTTTAGCAGTATTATCTATGGTATATCCAGTTCATAGTAACTCTCTAGTAGCTTCCTGAATTTTGACTTGACCAGTGAAAAAATATGTAATAACGCCCAACTGACAAACAGCTTGAGCAGCACAATACTCTTTGAGTCATATGGTTATGAATCAATAGAAAAGGCAGAAGATAGTGTTCCTTATTCAGCATCTGGTAAAACTAGTAGAAGTCCGGACATCAACATTTTAAAAAACAAGGTTCACACGATGCTACGGGTTCTCCTGGTGGAGGTAGATGCATATTATTAAGGCCAAAATAAGAAAATGTAATTTCAAATAACTGGCAGTAATAAAGCTATCAAATCAAACATCAAATAGACAATGAAAAGAATTCCTCTAGGATGAACCATGCTGAATAGCAGCATTTGTCATTCAACAGTATCCAGTGCAGAGAAGTTTGTGTACAACTACTGAAAGCACAACAAAAAATAAATGAGAAAAGCAAGCTATTCTCATGACTTCACTGTGCAGGAGTCTCCCTTCCAATGGGAAAGATTTAGATAAACCTGAAAACCACTAGTCTCATCCAGGAGAAAACAGAAGGCTTTTAGATGGGCGAGAAAGAGCTTTTTCATACAGACAAGTTTTTTCAAGCTTCCACAAGTTTCTCTTTCATGTTGAGTTGAAACTGAAACCTTTTGAAATGTTGCATGTCAAAAAAAGAAAGCCAGACCCCAGAATAATCAACAGGTCTGAAATTAAGGCTGTTATATGGGACACGGGAGGCCCAGTTCAGCTCCCCATGTTTCCACCCCACTTGGAAATCAAGGTTCACCAGTAGTTCAAGGCTGGCGACCTATGGGGGAGCTCGGTTTGTCAAGGTAATGAATGTTCCCTCTGAACTGGCTGCTAAGTTCCCAACTCCCCTGAAAACTGCTAAAAAGCTTGAGATTTTACAACATCTGTCTCTGTGAAAGGGGCTGCAAGGCAGCGGTAGCCTTTGCACCTAATTTTCTTTAAGAAATGTGCTCATAATTGAACTGGGTTTTTAGGCCTGAATCCATCTGATTCCTGGAGCATGAAACAGCATACTGTATCAACTTGTTTGATGAGTTCTGATAACTTATAAACAATATCTGTCTTTATAATATAGCAGCCCTGAAAGTATTGGTTCAGTGGCTTTATTGCTTGCATTTCACTTCATGGTAGAAAATGTTGTTGGGGTCCAAGTGAGTACAGGGGAATTAGTAGAGCCTAAATTTATGTGGCAGTGAGAAAGAAAAATAAATACATTTAAAAAAAAAAAAAAAAAAAAAAAAAAAAACTTGCAGCTTATTTGTTTAAGGGGCAGCAAGCAGCAAGCAAATTGAATGTCTAAATCACATACGTGCATTTTTTCTCTGCTAAGCCATAAACAACACAATGAGCATTTTCCAAGATGCAGAACTCACAAATGTGGAAATAACAGATTTTTACCCAGTGCTTTGGCACATTTTCACATTCAAGATCTGTGCCTTTTTAATTTTATTTTGAATGAAAGCACATGGATTCACCACATATGCTCAGAAGAATGGTAGAGAAAATCCTTTGATATTTAAAATATTCAAAAATAAATGAAATAGATAGCACAAAGTTATTGAGTTTTGAGACAAAATTGTAAGAAATAGCCTCTCTGGAGGCCTGTGTCATTAGTAAAACAACCAGAATCACAAAAGAATAAAAATTAGAAAGAGTGAATTTGGTCCTCCAAGATGTTACAAGGTTGGAAGAGGCCAGTAAGCATGGACAGCAAACACAGACCATGCTGCTAAATGTCATAACGAAATCAGCAAATGCATTAACAAAGTAAAGCATTTGCTTAACAAATGATCATGCAAAGTGGATTACTGTATTTTGAATATTTTCTTAGCAATTATCCCCCCACTGCCCTTTCTGCCCTCTGAGCCTGCTCAGGCTGGATGTCAGCGGAGGTGCTGGTTGGGGCTGATTTTCTTGACAGTGGCTCACACTCACACTTGGTAGGCTAGACCAGGCCATCCACTGGTGTGAGGAAGAAGTCCTAGGGAACTGGGTGCCAGTCAGCCAACCCAAGGGAAGTACAGCCTGCTTGCCTCTTCCACTATTCTACATCTCGTCAGCAAGCTTGGAGCCCGAATACATCCCAGCCACACACATGGCCAGGAGGGCTTTTAGATGTCAAAGCCTGGTTTTCAGTGGTGCCACATGACTTTCCCATTAAGAAGCCAGAGAGAAAGTGTGGTTTGTCTGCAGCAAAGGCTCACCCTCAATAGAATGGGTCACAGTACGCCTTGCCAGCTTTGGAAACCCCAGCTGTCCTCAGGCACAACAGGGTGAACTAAGGACAGTTTTCTTTATCTTTAAATTTCCTTGTTTTCTTGGGCACCAGCCAGACCCTTTGTGTTGGGTTTTTTTGGGTTGGTTTTTTTTGTTGGTTTTTTTTTTTTGTTGTTTTTTTTTTAATATAGTTT
Source organism: Lagopus leucura (assembly GCF_019238085.1). Classification (NCBI taxonomy): domain Eukaryota; kingdom Metazoa; phylum Chordata; class Aves; order Galliformes; family Phasianidae; genus Lagopus; species Lagopus leucura. Next base: position 34,122,927 of record NW_024962335.1, on the reverse strand, counting down.
TTTGTGGTTTCATTTCCTTCAGTATTTTTTTTTCCTTGGTTGGGTTTTTTTTAGTATTATTATTCCAGTAAAAACTCATATTCTCACTGGAATTATATAACAAGAGTGATAAGAAAAGCTCAGTTATATTAAATAGCTTTCCCATGAGATCTTCAAGGTGTACAGACAATCTCACACAGCAACTGTGAAATTATTTTGTCTCACCACTACAGGAGCACCTGTTCTTTATAGCTCTGGTGGTAAAACTTGTATTAACAGGGAACAGAGGGATGTGGCTGCCATAAGGTCTTCATCTACCTTTTTCTGTTACAACCCACTGAGGGCCCAGAACAGGACATCATTCTGAAAATTGTGTTCAGGTATAGCTAGTTATGTTAAAGCTTGCTTTTGGTACTCTGTTAATTCATTAATGGTAAGATCTGTCCTTGGAAAAGACCTTGCATACAGATCATCAGTTATAAAATCACAGGACCACAGGAGAGGTAACTACGGCTGTGTTTTCCTAAGTGGCAGTGGGGGTACTCATAGCCACTTTATCCTCCCCTTGCACCATCTTATGCACTATGCCAGCTCAGCTGTTCACAGGGCTGCATGACTAGCCAGGTCAGGGAACTGATCCTGCTGAAAAAATAACCACTTGTGTTTCCTGATTTCTATTTCACTTGCATCAGTTTCCTTTCCCAGTTTCCTCTGTGGCCATACAAACAACTATTCTGGCTCAGACAGTAGCCCACAGAGTAGCAAGCAGAAGTCCCCACAGGTGCAGGAACAGTGCAAACTGCTGCTTACACTTGTTTATGACGTTACAAAGCTTAATGCTAACTACAGCCCTGCAACAGATTTTGATTTTAAATTTCAGCCACTGGCACGCCTAATTAGCAGCAAAGTTATAACTCATTAGACTAGAAATACACAGTGGAATAAACAATATATCAAAAATACTCATCAGTGATGTAATTCTACAAGTGAGTCCTACTGAGCACAGCTAGTTTTGAAAAAGATTCAACTTTTAGGTGCAAAAATCAACTCTCATCATCTCAAGGGAAACCAAACATATAGACAGAAAAAATCTTTGGCAAACAAACCTCATTATAACATTCACCTCAGTCATTCTTTTAGTGTTTTACAAAATGATGACCATACGCTGAAGGTTCACAGGAGGCAAAACTCCTACATATCTCAAAGAGAAATATCGTAAAAGTTTCATTTATGGGAACAGTGCCAGAACAAAATTAAAATCACTTTTCCCACCACTGAAGTGCAGTCACCTCCAGCCTGGGTTCTGCCAGATTCATAATAGCTCACAATTTGGGCCAGAGAAGACATTTTCATTCTGTAGCTGAGGTTACTGTGCAAATAAGACATTATTTTTCAAAGCAGGTAAACTATGCCGTGGACATCAGTGCAGATGTGAAACACAGAGGGCACTCAAATCCTTCAGCTATGGGAGTAGGAGCTCTTCCAGTGACATCATGTTGCCAGTGATCACAATTATACTGACAACAGATTTAACTGAAAGTCTTGAGATACTTGGCAGACTGGGTTTGGAATTGGGGCAGGAGATAAGGTGCAAGATCCTGGAGGGAAGTTGCAAGAGTCCCAGATTTTCTTGGAAACCAGAAGGACCTTCCACATCTTCACAATAATGGAGAAAACTCAGAAAGCTCTATGGCTTCAGTGCTCCAAAATCAGAGGGACTTTTTTTGTTATGTTTCTGAAAGCAAAAAATAAGACAAAAAATCAGGGTTCAGAGACCTCGATGGAAATCAGTTAACCTTTAGGTTGCAGAGTAAACTATTCATTCACTTCCAATACAGAGTTTTCATTATCTCCCTGAAGTGGCTGATGGCTGAGCTTGCTTACCATCTTTGTATGATTCCCCTCACATTCAAAATGATAAATGCCTTTTGCCCTGATGTTTGGGCTTGGAAAGGCTTGCACCGTTGTCCCTAGTGCTGAACCAAGTTGTTGCCACTGTGCAACCCCTTTCCAACAGCCCCATTCCATCTAAGAAGAAAGCCAACTTACATCTAGTGGTGTTAGCATTTGAATCCTTGGAGGGAAACTTGAGAGAAGAGAAAGGGGCCAAGCTTTGTGGATGGACAGCATAAGGACAAAGAAAATTGCCAGGTCTTGCTGAGAAACAAAATACTTTGGTTTGGCAAGCCTCTCTGCAGACTGGGCTGTCCTCTGGATGCCTGTGCTCCCTGTTAAATACATCTGCACTTCTGCAGTTACTTTTGTTTATGGTTAGCAACAAACAGTACTTGCATTGAAAATGAGTTCATGTACCTAAGCTTTGGAGGTCTCAAAGTTCTCCAAGGGACACTTTCCCTTTGCCACCCTCAGCAGACAAGGACTGTGCCTCCAAACCCAGCAGAGCTCCCTGTAGCTAGACACAGCACACCCACTGCTTGCCCTAGACTGATCTCTTCTCACTCAGCCTTTGCCATCCCCTTCTGAAGGTGGGAACATATCATTTTCAGTGCAGTTAAAGCACCTTCAATTCCCACTACTAGGCTTTCTCTGGCAAATAGCAAGCATACTCCTTTTGGTCATTCCTTGCTCTTCTTCTCCTTCCCTCTTCATTCCCTTTTTCCTTCCCAACCATTCTGCTGTTCTTCTTACTAGAAAGTGGTGAAGGAATAAAATTCATGTGAGTTTCAGCATAGCAAATCAATCAATGATCTCAAGAGATAAAAGCTTTGCTGGACTCACCCTCCAGCCATTTTCTTTTGCATGTCCATATGTGGTGATCATTTAATTCCTGATAACTGACTGCAAACAGGAGACAAACTGCTGCTAGTAGTCTAACCCTCAGTGCCTTTTACTAAGCACAGAAGTGTGATGACTCAGCATGGTGCTCATTGGAGCAATTCAAACTGCATGTGAGCCCAAGAAGTTGCAGTGGAAAAATACATTTTCAAGGCATGCCAGCCTGGATGCCTAGAAAATCCCCTGGCTTCTGGGGAGTTGCTCAGAGGACTGCAAAGTCATCCCCTTGCAGAAAATATACTTTTTTTCTTGATGGAAGGAGAAACAGGAATCATGTGCTGTGGTCAGGATTACCCATGCCTGCCTGCCCATGCCCTGCTGGGTTGCTGAGCTGGCAGGACACCTCAGCTGCGCACAGTGTCTCCCTGAGCCACTTGTATCATTCTGTTTCTCCTGGGGGGCAGCAGGGTGGATGACCTCCTCATTCTTATATTTGTGACTGACACTATGTCTGCACTTCTCCATCTCAGCCAGTACACAAAGGGCGCGCAGAGCACAGCTGCCTACTTGCTGCCAGTGATTTGCATGAGACAAACATACCAAGTCTAGCAGAAGCACCATCCAGAGGTGGATGCCGTACCAACACCTTGTAGTTTGGAAAAGGAAAGTTTTATTCAGAAGAATACTGCCATGGCAGACCCAGATGGATAGACTGCTGACTTTTATTTGCTTTCTGTTCTTATGTCCTCTAACTATAACTAAAAAGCAGGAGATTATAGCTATAAACCTACCTAAACCTATATATAAGAAGTTATACAGATAAAGAAAATGCACAGGGCAGTGCAGAGCACAGGGCTTTGGAGCACAGTTTGCACAGTCAAACTCACCTCCACAGCCAGACGTACCTTTCTGTACAGTTAGGCTTATTGAAGGAAAACAGCTGGAACTGAGTCTCTTCTCTCAATGTTTCCTTCCCTGAGCCTCCCTGGTTTCTTTGTTTTAAAGCAAGGGTTCAGACGAGTCCAAGTTAATATTTGCACAGCACTTCCACCAAGTGAAGTGTCCATATAAAGCATTTAAGTACGAGATTCAAAGGCAGCATGATCTTGTGGTGTTTGAACACCATATAACTTATTACTTGGGAAGTAGGAGAAGAAAAATGGCGGCTGGAAATAGTTATTGATTTCCTATGGCTTCCTCCCAGCTCCCTGGCATTTTTAACCTCTTTTTCAAAAGTTATGCAAAAGGTGCTCCAAACGAAATGCCTCCTTTTATTTTATTTTATTTTGTTTTGTTTTATTTTATTTTATTTTATTTTATTTTATTTTATTTTATTTTATT
>NW_024962335.1:34115256-34118861 GCF_019238085.1 Lagopus leucura | reverse complement strand
TTTTATTTTATTTTATTTTATTTTATTTTATTTTATTTTATTTTATTTTATTATGCTGGCCAGCGACATTAGAGGCAAATGTTGGTGGTAATGGCAGTCAAGATTGAACCTTCTCACCAATATTCTGTTACATTTTGTTTCTGTGTGACAGATGGCAACAGAGATGCAGTTTGATAAAATGGCATCTGACATGGAAGTGCAAATGAAGCAAAGATGTGTCACTGAATTCCCCCATGCAGAAAAAGTGGCATCCATTGACATTCATCAGTGCTTGATGAACATCTGTGGAAACCCAACAGTGGGTATTAGCACAGTGAGGAGGTGGGTGGTGCATTTAAGGAGAGTCGATGGGTGGCAGTGGGTCATGTCCACTGGTGCAGTTATTTACAAAGACAACATGCAGGCTCTTGTTTGTCCCTGGCAGAACGCACAGGTAATGGTGGTGATTATGCTGAGAAATACTGTTTTGTAGCTGTGAATTTGCTCTATGAAATAGCGTTTTGTGCTCTTTGTATCCGCTGTAGTTTCCACGGAAATAAATAGGAGGCATTTGTTTCAGGGCGACCTGTTTCATCCCTTCATTTTTTCCTTACTGATGTCCCTTAAATATATCAGTAGTCATTAATGCACCTGGACAGCAATGGAGAAAGGTAGAAAGTAGGTCACTGACTTGTTAATTGTCTGACTGGGCTTTAGCTGTACCTTGCAGAAAGCTAGTGTTTCTGCTCAGAAAACTGTTAAGCAGAGAACAGATTTCAGGTTTTCAGAGACATTAAATTTCCTTTGGGAGGAAACAGGGAGTAGGAAACCAAGAGAGATGAGTTCTTGTTTCAATTTAATTATTGAGGAAACTATATTCCATCACTGGCATCCAGGATGTTGTTTGTTTTTTCTCAACTCAGAAAAACTGACTAAGCTGCTCTGTGGGCAGCCCCAGTACATTTGATTTGTTTTCTTTTGGCAGTCCTGATGCTGCTGGCTGAATCAGGAGCCTAGGACCCTTTATTTGTACTAAAATGGAAGTGGGAGAAAGGGAATGGAGGGAATTTGCATCAATGATAAATCACAATAAACTCTTCCTGATAGTGCTCGCTGTTCCTTCTTTGCACTCACTGTCATCCAAAACCTTATAGTGGAAGGATTAGAGTTTGAACCCCAACTTGCTGCTGAGCTGTAGAAGGTACGCAGGAGACCCAGCTTTGCAAAGCCAGCCATTGCTGGCAGTGGTGGTCCCAGCAGCCATGGACACTTTTATCTAGATCTTGTTTTCCCAGCATTTCATGGTCAGTATTTGAAGAGGAAAAAAAAAGAGGGAAATACTGCACTGGTATAAAACGCAAAAAGAGTACTGTAATGCAAAGTAATGAGTTGGTTGTGCTGTACATCAGGTTTAACAAGACCAAGTACCACTTTGAACACAACAACCCCAGGCAGAGGGGATGGAAGACTGTGTGAAAGAAGTGGGTGTGGGAGTATTGGTCAACATGCAGCTGAACATGAGCCAACAGTGTGCCCAGGTAGCCAAGAAGGCCAATAACATCATGTCTTGTATCAGAAATAGAGTTGCCAACAGGAGTAGGGAAGTGCTTGTCCCTCTGTATGGAGCTCTGTCACCAGAGCTGATTGGACCTCAAGAATGGCATTCAGTTTCAGACTCCTCACTACAAGAAAGACATTGAGGCTCTGGAGCATGTCCAGAGAAGGGCAACAAAGCTGGTGAGGAGTTTGGAGCACAAATCTTATGAGGATTGGCTGAGGGAACTGGAATTGTTTAATCTATAGAAGAGGAGGCTCAGGGGAGACCTTATTGATCTCTACAACTACCTGAAAGGAGGTTGTGGTGAACTGGGAGTTAGCCTCTTTTTCCACGGAACTAGGAATAGGACTAGAAGGAATGGCCCTCTATTTGCACCAGGGGTGGTTCAGGTCAGATATTAGGAGAAATATTTTGTCCGAGAGAGTGGTCAGACACTGGAACAAGCTGCCCGGAGAGGTGGTTGAGTCACTGTTCCTGGAAGTGTTCGAGAAATGTGTATATGTGGTACTAAGGGACATGATTTAGTGGGGAAATATTAGTGTTAGGTGGATAGAAGGTGGCATGTGGTAGGTAGATGATCTTGGAGGCCTTTTCAAACCTTGGTTATTCTATTACCCTATGATTCTATTTCATTTCTTTTGATTTTTGTTTTGAACATTCAAGAAATAGACAGAGAAAGCTGTTTACTACATGAAACAAAGCTGGACTGAGACATTTTCAGGCCACTAAACTTGTATTTCAGTCAGCCAACTTGGATTGACATACTGGATGAGATACAGCCGATTGGCATGGAGAAGCGAGCAAAATATGCATCTGTCCTGGTGCCAACTTAGGCTAGGCTGCCGTTTTGTTTGGTGTCTAGAGAGCTGGTTTTCATAATTAAACCAGCCTTCAAACTCTTTTTAAATAAAGCTGAAGAAAAGAGGAACTGAAAGGGATTCCTCTTGAGCGTATGCACACTGCTGTAGCAACTCTTGCACCGTTCTCTGTGCAATCCCTGAAAATGTTTCCTTTTTTTTTAATACTTCCCTAGTAATAAACACACATGCTGGCTGGCATGTGTAATTGCAGAGCATGGAGGCAAAGAGGAGCTTTCTTACTGGGCTGAACGTTCCATGCTCTGGGGCATTTTCTCTCAGAATTATTCCTGACATTTTGCCACCCCAAGCTGCTCAGTGACAGCAGCAGGTTGCTGTACCTGCACACCAAACTGCTGCAGCTAAAGGGTCCGGGCAAAGTACAAAATGCTCTCCTCTATCCCGGGAAAGAGCTGGAGGGGGAGGGAGTGGCTTGTTTGGGTTTTATTCCCTTTGGGGTTTTTTGTGGCTTTTTTTCTGTTTCCCCTGGCATCAGAAGTCAGCAGTGACTTCGATTATATCCGCCTGATGGAGCCCAAATTGAATCCTAACCATTATTCATGTTACAGAGAATGCGGGTCAGAGGGGAAGGATTAAGCTGTACTCCAAATTTTGTTGGGCAAATAAAATGTCATCTTAAACAGTGAATAAAAGTGTGAAAACTGTAGCCGATTCCATTGCTAAACCAGGCATGTGAGAAAATAATCTAGGTGCCCAAAGTGTTAAAAAACACGGACAGAGGGGCAGAGCAAGAGCTGCACCCACTGAGGTGCCTATGGCCTCACGACGCACACTTCCCACATCATGTAGGACATGGCAGAAATCCAAGGGGTTCTGACTATTCAAAAAATGGCCAGACCCAGAATAATTGCAAGCTCTGCCATACTATGTTGTTGATTTAAGTCACGGATGCTCCCATTGCTGGCTTTTATTGCTGTTGTCTCTGAGCTGATAAAAAACAGCAAATATGAACAGGACAGAGGAGTAAGGAGGGATTCCTTATTTTTTTTCAGTTTTCTATTCAATTTCTTCCATTTTAATAGAAACTTTAAACTGATCTTTTAATTCTCGTGAAAGGCTTTTATTATAAGAAATAAGCTTGCAAAAATAAAAGCCTAGAAATGTAGTATTTTATTTTAAAAAGGAATTTTTAAAAAGGGAAGGGAAGGGAAGGGAAGGGAAGGGAAGGGAAGGGAAGGGAAGGGAAGGCT